>NC_079509.1:29559271-29631778 GCF_030052815.1 Hevea brasiliensis | reverse complement strand
GGTTTTCACCATGGCATTGCATTCATTTAGATTGCTATACTGCCGCTGGAAACACTTTCATCGGCAATGGAAACACTTTCCCCGCTGGCAATGGAAACACTTTCCTGCTGGCAGTGGAAACACTTTCCTTTGCCTTTATCAGCTTTAGTCTTCCTTTTCTGCTTAGCTATTTTCTTGGAAGGACCAGGAATCTGAGGTTTCTTTTTCTTATTGCCCTTCTTCTTGTTGGACTTTCCAGCAGAAGAAGATGCAACCAAAGCTACCTCTTTTCCTTTATTGCCTGGCATATTCTTTTGGGCAATAACCAAAGATGTTGAGTAATTCACTAAGGTGCATTCCTGTTTAGTCATATGGAAATTTGTCACAAAATTCCCAAAAGACTCAGAAGGGATCAAGGATCAAATCCGCTTGTAGTTGGAAATCCATGTTGAAGTCAAGATGTTCCAACCGCCAATCACCGAATCATCTTGTGGACATGATCCCCAACATTCTGCCCTTCGACATCCTCATACGGAATAACTGCTTAGATATCTCATACCTAGCATTCCTCGCCGTGCTCACCATACAACTCTTGTAGGTGAAGGAGGATCTCACTCGCACTGCATGTTCTCATGTTGCTTCAGAACTCATTACTCATGGAAGCAAGCATGTAACACTTAGCTCTCATATCATGCTCCTTCCACTTGTCCAAAGTTTCATGTTCCTCTTGTGTGGCCTCCGGAGGTAAGGGACCAGAACATTTGAATCTAGAACATATCCTATATGTTCAAGGTTCAAGACAAGTTTCAAATTTCTTAGCCAATCGCATGCATTAGGTCCTCACAACTCATTGTGATCAAGTATGCTTGCAAGGATATTGATGGTGGTGGTTGTTTTGTGCTCATTTTTATCGTAAAATTAATTGCAGAAAATAACCAGATTAATTAGTAAATGTATCATGTAATTAACCAAAATGATTATGGTCTTTAATCAAATTGGTCCTCCCACTAACTTAGCTTAATCCTACACTTCCAAAGTAGAAAACTAAATCCTAGTTGGATGGATTTCTAGTGGGTGATTGAATTCTTATAATTCTATTGATCATCCTCAGTACATCCATTATTGGAATTACAATAAACTATAAGTGAGCAACTCCTTGCCCATCACATCTCATGTGAGGTTCAATCCTTTACCTAGCCCCTAATGCTCAAAATCTCGTGTACATCCATTATTGACTTATCTTGCATTAGTTAAGTTGATCCCATTGAGCCAAGAATTATGCAAATAATTTTAATGTCCTCAGTACATCCAATATTGGCCACCAAACCATTTACATATTTACAACATTCATGCTTAACAATTATTCTTAAGAAAATCTCTTAAATTAATTGCATCTCATGCAACTATTTAAAATTTCTTAAAATAATTGCCCCAATGGAGGGCTTATGTTATAATTACTTTAATTATAGCATTTCCAACTTAATCATTTGTTTGGAAGATTTTATAGCCATCCTAATTACTATTAAGGTCTCACTTTGCACATTATCCATTTAGCATGCATATATCATATAATTGCATACATTTCCATACATCTCATGCATTCATGGATAAGCAAGAAATATGGTATGATCATGGATTTTCTAAGGGATTCAATTCGAGCCACCAAGAATTGAATCAGTGGCATTCCTAGGTGCATTTCATTCATTCATTTTACAAGAGTTGCTGAAGGAGTACATAATCAACACTTGATATTGAATTCTCCCACCGGTCCCACCAATGCTCTTGACTCTCCTTGAACTTCTTGCAATCCAATATTACATAGTAATCCTTGGCATACCAAGGCGAATTTACAAGAACTTAAATAAATGAAATTACAACCCAAAAATATTACAAACTTAATAATACATGCCCAAAATAAATTAAAATAAATTAATTAATTTACAATCCCAAAGAAACATAAAAGAAATAAATCCAATCACATTGGTCTTTTATAGTCCATGATCATCCATCATGCATATCACTATTTAACAATTAAATAAAACATACATACTTAAATTAAATTGAATATCTCATATTCAACTTAAAAATCCAGATTTGAATATGATTCAAATAAATTTAAAATTCAGATTTGAATCTCATTCAAACAAATTTAAAAATTCAGATTTGAATCACATTCAAACAACTTCAAAAATTCAGATTTGAATCACATTCAAACATTTTTTAAAAAATCAGATTTGAATCACATTCAAATATTTTTTAAAAAATCAGATCTGAATTTTATTGAATCAATTTTAAAAAATCAGATTTAAATATGATTCAAACAACTTTAAAATTCAGATTTGAATCACATTCAAACAACTTTTAAAATTCAGATTTGAATCACATTCAAACAATTTTAAAATTTTGATTTGAATCATAATTTAATTGTGTGATTAAAACAACTAATTAAACACTTTAATTAGTCAAAGAATAGGCCTTAGATCATACAACAATTGCAGAATTAAAAGCCAAACCTTGAACCACCCATGGAACCATTGTTGCCGCCACCAATGGTGGCTTCACCATGTGTGACGCCACATCTCATGATCCAACCAGCAATGAATCTCTTGATCTCATGATCAAACACACAATTAAATTATATAATCAACAATCTAAATGGCAAATATAGTGGCTCTGATACCAATTGAAGGAACGGAAGCGTGAAAAACACAAGATTATACCATTGAATTCAAAAATTTTCACCTAGGGTCACATGCACCATGCAAGATTTATTTTTATCTATTTGATTTCAATGATAAACAACATATTAAAACTCTTTTAATATGTTTTTGGATCTGTATTTGCTATTTAAGATTTTAAAATTAATCAGATTAATTTTAGAACCCTAGATTAAATCAAGAACGATTACACTAACCTCTTGATGTGCCGCAATGGTTCCGCGCTTTGAGATTCGCCTTCAGACACCAGATGTTGTCCTCTAGCTTGTCCACCCCAAGAACACCTATGGCAGCCCTTGAACAGCTTCTAAAGCCTTGTCTCTTAATTAGAAATTCAAGTTGTGCCTGTTAAGAGATGAGCGATGTAAACAGACACTAGAAACAATTTCTAGTGTTCTTAATTCAAGAGATTGATGGCTAATCTCTTTAAATTGATGAGAGATGAAGAGAAATAGCGGGAGAGGCTCAAAGTGGCGTGACAATTGAGAGGAGAGGCTGCTGGTTATGTTTTCTTTTCATAACCACACTTAAATAGCTAGGTTAACACATTAAACCCTAGCCACATGTCACCTTTTGATTAGCTCTAAGTTTA
This sequence comes from Hevea brasiliensis, assembly GCF_030052815.1. Lineage (NCBI taxonomy): Eukaryota > Viridiplantae > Streptophyta > Magnoliopsida > Malpighiales > Euphorbiaceae > Hevea > Hevea brasiliensis. The sequence goes on along the minus strand of NC_079509.1, from coordinate 29,628,490 downwards.
AGTGACCCAATCACATTGTGCCAAGTGTCAAACCTATATTTAATCTTGATTTTAATCATCTTACATGATTAAAAACATTTGGCAAGCTTATGTGTTATGCCATGTGTCACCATCTCATGGTGCCACGTGTCACAATCGTGAAATGACCAAAATGCCCTCGTGTCTTAATTTTGAGTTCTTAACCCAAAATAATTATTTTCTTCTTCTAATTAATTTATATCAAATATAAATTAATTAATTAATCTCTATTAATTAATTTTCATCAATTAAATTCATATTTAAACACTTTAAATATAAATTTAATTTATACTACACATCCAATAATCTAGATTTGGTTTCAAGTCATGCTAGGGACTTTGCAATTTAATTGCAAACCAAATCTATTTAATTAATCAATTAAACTCTTTAATTAATTAATTAAATAATATTTAAATATGTGATAAAATGTGTATGTGTGTGACTTACTAGGCTCATCACTAATTGGCAATGAGACATGATAACAACTCTTAATATCATCGTAACTCTTTCTTACCATAAATGATTTCTCTAAATCATTTTATGAACCTCATAGACCATGGTTAACACTCTAGCATAGCATGCCATGGCCACCCAATTAGTAATAAGGTTTACCTTAAATGAACCTATAATCATATGTTACCATGCACTAGAATCTCTCTGCTACAAAATCCCAACTCAAGCCGAGTCATGGTTTATGTCAAACTCCATTTGCTATGAATATTATGTTCTTTTAATTCCAGTTCTTGATTAAAAGATTTTTCTCATCGTAAACTCTTTTCTCAATAAATCTATCTGTCTCCGGCCAGAACTTGAAACATCAAGAACAATTAAATGAACATAGGATTTTATCTCTATTTACTTAGAGGAACAGATTCCATCTTGATCAACACCTACCTCCATATATAACTAGCAGGAGCCAACACATGCCCATATACCCATACATAGTACAAGTATGAAAGCAAAGATCAAACTCAAACTACCTATATACAAGATAACTGTGCTATCTCAGTGTCTAAAGATTATATGCACTGATATGATTTATGACAAAACATTGACAAGAGTAAACTCCATGTGCTTGTCATAAGTGTCACTGGTTCGGCCTACTTATCATTTATAAGTGCCTATCATGTTTGTTATATGGCATGAGACTCACCATTCCATCTTATTTATATCTCATATAAATAACTTGGGAACAAACATGAATACAATCTTTCTGGATAAGTCATGTCCTTATTATGAAGTATCCTCGATTGTGAACCTATTTATGATACTTTGTGCTAGAAATATTGTCACTCATATTCTTAACAAATTAAGAATAATATTTCTAACAAAATATCAATGGAACTTTTATATTACACATAAATATTTTTTGTAAACTGAAAAGTGGAAATGCCTTTATTATTAAAAATATGTACAAGATACATACTAAATGATATGCTCTAGGGCATACTACTAACAAGTGGACCACTATAAGAATAAACTAAGAACTAAATGGCAGGTGTACACCCATTATACATTCTGAAATTTCATCTTCTCCCATTTCTCTCAACTATGCCTAAATGAAGAAGTGAAGCACCCTCCTCGGCCGTTGTGCTTGAAGCTTGAGCCACTCCTTCAATTGCCCTCCAATCCTCTAGGTTTCTTCATTAAAGATCACCTCCACATCACACGGAAGAAGTAGATACCAATATTAAGAAGTTTTAGTGAAGGTTTAGCAAGTCCCAACAATAGGTAAGTTTGAGATTTTGAATATTGCTTTGTTACACTTTGTATACATGTTATGGGTGTGTGCTTTGTGAAGGAATTTTTAAGTTTTGAGGAGTTATTGATATATCCAGTTTGGACAGCCATTGAGTTGTATGTTTAATGAACTATTCTTACATATGGTTGATGGGAATTCATGTTGAATAGGGAGATTTAATGTCCTAGTAAGTTATTTCCTTATATATGTGGTGATTGTACTTTAAAATTGAAGTTGAGGAAGTTATGTGAAACTTTGGCAAGGTGGAGCAATTCGCAGCCTTGAGACTCCATGATGAATGTATGAATTCATGAAGATATTGGCAGAATTATGACATTGAGGATTGATGGATATGTATATAAATTAGTTGTGGAAATTGTATGAAATAATGAGTAGTGTTTATGTGTATTTGTGGTTGTATTTGGACTTTATGAATTAGAGTTTTATTTGGTGTGTTAAGGATGTTTGTAATCTATCCAAAGTGAATTTAAAGTGAAGTGGTATATGGTTTTGGTAATTTACCAAAACAGAATGGGGTTGACAGTTGATTTGTAGCAAGGCAAATGTGTAATTGATACATGTTTATGCAATATATTTAAGGGCAGTGTGCATTTTAGCCTATAACTCTAATATGTAACTCCAATTGGTATGAGACCAATTGAGGTGAAACTAGGCACAAAATGTGCCAACTTTCATTGAGAAAGCATACCAAAATTCTGCTTGCAAGGTAGCATGAAGATGACCAATTCGGATTAAGTACAATTGAGACCTGAAAATTGACTAATTGGGCAGCAGTTAGTGTTTAGGCCATAACTCACTCAAAACAAGTCCAATTGACCTGAAATTTTAACCATGAATAGCTAAGACCCATACCTACAAGTCTTATGAAGACACCAAAGCCCAGAAATGAACATAAGAAAGTCAAACAGCTTGCACAAATTCGGGTCCAAAATCTGGCCGAACCAAAGTTGACCAAATTTGACCTAAAATGACCTAATTTGATGCCATTTGACCAGCAATAGTAAAAAGACCATAACTTGGTCTACATAACTCAGAATAACCTAAAATTTTGCCCCGCGTTCCATAAGACATAGATCTACAAGTTTGTAGTGTTGACCAAAACCCAAAACCAAGGGAACTAGGTCGTCCAGCTAAGTCAAACTAGTATACCTAATCCAAAGAAGTTGCAATAAAATGCACTAAACAAGGAAATGAAATTGGCAATGTGTACCAACCCTAAAACACTATCGAATGTGACATATTAGTGACACTAAAACCTAATTTATCTAGAACGCATCGAGGGTCGATATATTAGGTGATTAAGTAAATAATAGCTTTCAGTGAATTACTTATCGAACATTATCGTTAGAGACAATTTAATTTAGTACTGAAACACTTCAAATTGTGTTTCTCAGTTACCAAAGACTCAGGGAAAGGGAAGGAAACACTGAGTCCAGACCAGGAGACAGTCATTAGAGGTTTGTGCATAATAATTAATTCTTTTGAATTTTTAATTGGAATAAATTATGATTATTTGTATTGTTTTAAATTGTGTTTGTGCACAACAACTATTTCTTTTGAATTTTCAATTGAAATGAATTATGACTATTTGTACATTATTGTTTTAAATTGTGGAAATGTGTTTGAACGGATATTTATTGCTTGAAAAGCATTGTAAATGATTTGAAAATTGTGAGAAATTATTTGAATGATATTGATGGATACTTATTGATTGAAAAGTATTGGAAATGGTTTGAAACCACAGCTATCATGTATATTGATTGTATTCCTCGCTAGCTTGTCTAGTGGGATGAATTGAATTCTCTCCGCTGAATTGTTGAGGTGTGTGCCTGTTGAGGATGAATTGGATGAGTACTCATATTTTTGCTAGCTAGCTATGTTATTCCTCATTAGTCATCGACTTTTGGGACGAATTGAATACCTCATTAGCCATCGGCTTTTGGGACGAATTAAATCTTGGAACATGATTTAAGCTGTGTGTGATTTATTGATATGTATTGTGAGATTGTGAAATGAATTTAAACTTTTATTGACATATACTGTCTTTTGAATTCAACCATGATCTGACTTATTAAAATTTATTGTGATATTGAGAAATGGAGTTTAAATTCTTATTGACAATTACTGTCTTGAAATTAACTATGGTTTTAAGTATCCACTATTTATATGATTTATGAATTGTGATTTAAATTGTATTTGCTTAATAAAGAAAATTAACGAGACATTGTCTCAGTTGATAGCTTTTATTGCCGCCGCAGTAGACAGACAGACAGTGGCAAAGAAAGTTAGGTCGCTAGTACCTCCAAATGAGAGATTACTGGGTATAATGAGTATAACACATTTTGTAATTGTACTGTAATGTATGACCACTGTATGTACATATTGTTTTTGGTTTTGAGCAGTTGTAAATTAAAATTGTACATTGAAGTTGTAAGGTAAATTATGAGTTATTTTGACTTGTAAAAATTGTATTATATTTCTTTTATCTCAGTCTTTGAAAAATCACTGTGGATTTGAGTTGATAAATATGTTGTGTTGAGAAATATGTTGAAGTTGAGATTTGGAAAAATATTGAAGTGCTTTTTACAGGTTTTCTGAAGAACTATTTTACCCAAAATACAGATGGCACTCTGCCAAAATTTTTACAGAAATTCCAAATAATTCAAATATGTTAGTTCTATCACTTCAGTTCAAAAAGGTTTTTAACACCTGTAAATAGTGCTCACCACTGTAAAAGAAGTAAGAAAAGTTTTTAAAATCCCTTGTAGTGTATTTAATGGGTTATCAGTAGATGGAGTTGGTAATTCATTAGATATACTACGGGATCATGTTATGCGTTACAGAGGGGTAGGGTGTGACATGTTTTAGTGGTATCAGAGCAAAGTTTTTAAATTCTATTTTCACCTGTTATTTGAATATTCTTTCTTCATAGTACAATTGCTCAATATCATTGTTTGATATATACAGTACATTACATTATAAATATGCACTAACGGGAGGAAATCTCCTTGAGTTATTTGTTTAGGAGATCTAAAATCCTCGCATTGACTATGGAAGAGGGTGATCGTTCAGTCGATCAATCTATTGAGGCTGAGGTGCAAGGGGATGCCCCAGGCTTACACAATGTCAGTGGTTCAAAGAAGACTAGCCCCTCGCAGCATCGCAGCTTTCTCGCTTCGCTGGCCAAAGAGATGGCTGCAATGTTCCAACAAATGGTTGGTAACGTGCCTACTCAAGTCCCAATACAAACACCAGTGGTACAACCACAATCTCCTACTAAGCAGTATGACAAATTGATGAAGTATGGGGCTACAGAGTTCAAGGGGACAGTAGATCCTCTAGAGGCTGAACAGTGGTTAGAAAGGATGGATAGGGTATTCAAGAAACTGCATTGCACAGAGGAGCTCAGATTCGAATACTCTGTATCTTTGTTACAGGGGGATGCTTATGACTGGTAGAAAACCATTCCCCACAGTCTAGTAGAACCTGCAATGCTAACATGGAATGACTTTCTCAGGGAATTCAGACAGAAATATGTCCCTGATGCTTATGTAGACCAGAAACTACAAGAATTCCTAAGTCTGAAATAGGGGAACAGATCAGTGGCTGAGTATGAAAGAGAATTTTCCCGTCTAAGCCATTATGCAGTGAGTTTACTTTCTACCAACAGGGAGAGATGCAAGAGGTTTGAAACTGGCTTGAAGCCCAGTATCAGATTACAAGTAGTCGTCTTCAAACACACTAACTTCTCTGAACTTATTTCTCAAGCTCTAGAGTTAGAAAGAATTGAGTCTGAAGCTGCTCCTAAGAAAAAGAAATCAGAAAAGATAGAGAAAGAGGGAAAATCTGTAGAACAGAGTTCCAGTGGTCCTACTGGAAAGAGGAAGAATCATGGGGGACACAGCAGAGGTGGCAAGAAATTTGGTAGGGGAAGATATTCAGGACAGAAGCCTCCCCTATCTGGTCAGCAGAGTACCAAAGGTTCCTACCCTCCCCGCCAATGTGAGACATGTGGAAGAAATCATGGTGGGATCTGCTACAAGGCTATTGGAGCCTGTTATAACTGTGGAGGCACAGAACACTTTGCCAAGGACTACACCAGTAGTCGCAGGATTGGACCACCTCCTACTACTGCAGAAGAGTCAGTTCAGAGCCCGGTCACCAGAAGTTCACAACCACTCAGCAGAGGTAGAGGTAGCCCAGCAGACAGCCAAGGCACAATGAAATAATCAGAGCAAGACAGTGCTCCAGTCAGAATGTATGCAAGAGGCCGAGACATCTGATGTTGTGGCTGGTACCTTCTCAACTTTTAATAAGAATGTGTTTGTGTTATTTGATCCGGGTTCTACCCATTCTTATGTGAGTGCTAGCATCATTGATTACATTGCTGTTCCATGTACAAAAATGGACTTTGAGGTGCTAGTAACAAGTCCGTTAGGACAGGAGGTCAGGGTTAATAGAATGTATAGAGATTGTCCTTTGGTGATCCAAGGACACACTTTTTTGTCTGATCTCATTGAAATGCCCTTCAGAGATTATGATATCATCTTGGGCATGGATTGGTTAGCTAGGCATCATGCCATGATTGATTGTAGGCTGAAGACAGTCACTTTTGGCCTTCCTCAGTACAGTGATGTGGTAATACATGGGGAAAGGCAGTTATTGCCATCAAACATCATTTCGGCTGCACTAGCCAGAAAGATGATCAGAAGGGGTGTGAAGCCTACTTGGCACATATGGTAGACACCCAAGTGGGGAGTCCAGCATTGAAGGACATCCCTACAATATACGACTTTCCAGATGTGTTTCCTGATGAATTGCCAGGATTACCTCCGGAAAGAGAAGTACAGTTTGAAATTAATGTTATGCCTGGTGTGGAACCAATCTCCATAACGCCATACAGAATGGCACCAGCAGAGTTGAAGGAGTTGAAGATACAATTGCAAGAACTACTTGAAAAGGGCTTCATCCGCCCTAGTGTGTCACCTTAGGGAGCACCAGCGTTGTTTGTTAAGAAGAAGGATGGTACTCTTCGCTTATGTATAGATTATTGGTAGTTGAATAAGGTGACAATAAAGAACGGATATCCATTGCCTCGCATTGATGATCTGTTTGATCAGTTGAAGGGTGCAGCTATATTCTCCAAAATTGATTTGCGATCCGTTATTATCGCTGAAGGTGCAAGAGCAGAGTATTCCAAAACTCGCTCGTAACTCGGTATGGCCACTATGAGTTTCTAGTAATGCCATTCGTTAACAAATGCTCCACCGCTTATGGATCTAATGAACACTATCTTCAGACCATATCTTGATCAATTTGTGGTGGTGTTTATTGATGACATTTTGATATATTCAAGGAATGCAGAGGAGCATGACAGACATCTGCGGATTGTACTGTAGACTTTAAGGGAGAAACAACTATACGCCAAATTGTCGAAGTGTGAATTTTGGCTGAAAGAAATCTTCTTTTTTGGACATGTTGTGTCAGCTGAAGGGATCAAGGTAGATTCCAACAAGGTAGAAGCTATCCTTAATTGGAAGCCGCCCAGGAACATCACAGAAATTCGCAGTTTTCTGGGTCTAGCTGGATATTACCGTCGGTTTGTGAAGGAGTTTTCTATGTTATCTTCTCCACTGACCAAACTGCTTCAGAAAGATGTAAAATTTCAGTGGACTGATAAATGCTAGCAAAGTTTTGATGAGTTGAAGAGGTGTTTGACTGAAGCTCCAGTTCTCACTTTACCTACTCCGGGTAAAGAATACACAGTTTATAGTGATGCTTCTCACAATGGGCTAGGCTGCATCGATGCAAGATCGGAATGTCATTGCTTATGCATCACGCCAGCTGAAACCGCATGAGAGGAACTACCCAACACATGATCTGGAGCTAGCAGCTATTGTTTTTGCTCTGAAGATCTGGAGACACTATTTGTATGGGGAGAAATGCTACATTTACACAGATCACAAGAGCTTGAAGTACTTGGGCACCTAGAAGGAATTGAATTTGAGGCAGAGGAGATGGCTAGAACTCATTAAAGACTATGATTGCTTAATAGATTATCAGCCAGGGAAAGCAAATGTGGTGGCTGACGCCTTAAGTCGCAAGACTATGGCAAGTCTCAGAGTTTCTCCTTTGTCCATGGTAGGTGAATTGAAAGCATAGCATGCCAGTTCAGAGATTGATGATGAGGGACAGACAGTAGTTGCATGGCATGTACAGTCAGTGTTGATTGATCGATCGTAATGGTCGCCAGAGTGATGAAAATATCGGTTACCGAAAGAAGTCCACAGGCAAGAAACCTGAATTCTCTGTGAGAGATGATGGTTTATTGCTACATCAGGGCAGAATGTGCGTTCCTAATGATACTGAATTGAGACATATCATTATGAAGGAAGCACATGAGTCTTCTTTTGCTATGCACCCTGGTGGAACTAAAATGTATAGAGGGCTGAAAGAGCATTACTGGTGGATAGGTATGAAGAGAGATATAGCTGAATTTTTTCCAAATGCCTAACTTGTCAGCAAGTAAAGGCAGAACATCAAGTTCCAGCTGGTTTGTTACATCCTTTGTCAGTACCAGAGTGGAAATGGGAACGAATAACTATGGATTTTGTTATAGGACTTCCAAAGACACAGAGTAGTCATGATGCAGTATGGGTTATAGTTGACAGATTGACCAAGTCTGCTCACTTTTTGCCAGTTCGGATGGACTATAGCCTGGAAAGATTGGCCAGATTGTACGTATATGAGATTGTAAAATTGCATGGAGTGCCAGTATCAATTGTATCTGACATAGATCCTAGGTTCACTTCTAGATTCTGGGGTAGTCTTCAGAGAGCCCTAGGAACTAGATTGAACTTCAGCACAACATTCCACCCATGCATGCATGGCCACCCGAGAGGTTATTTAGATATTGGAGGATATGCTACGGGCTTGTGTGATTGAATTTGAAGGTAGTTGGGATATACACTTGCCTTTGATTGAGTTTGCTTATAACAACAGCTACCAATCAAGCATTGGGATGCCTCCATATGAAGCTTTGTATGGCAGAAAGTGCAGAACTCCCTTATGTTGGGATGAAGTAGGTGAAAGGAAGATGATTGGACCAGAAATTGTTCAGCAGACAGAGGAAAAGATCAGATTGATTAGAGATAGACTCAAGGCTGCATCAGACCGTCAGAAGTCCTATGTTGATCTAAAGAGAAGAGATATTAAATATGCAGTGGGTGATAAGGTATTCCTCAAAGTTTTTCCTTGGAAGAGGATTATGAGAATTGGTAGAAGGGAAAACTGAGTCCTCGTTTCATCGGACCATATGAGGTTCTGGAAAGAGTGGGTCCTTTGGCATATCGGTTGGCATTACCTCCAGAGCTAGAAAGGATACACAGTGTCTTCCATGTGTCCATGTTAAGGAGGTACAGATCTGACCCATCTCATGTACTATCAGTTGAAGAGATTGAGGTAAATCCAGACCTTTCATATGAGGAAGAACCCATAAAAATTCTTGCTTATGAGGTGAAGCAGCTAAGGAATAAACAGATACACCTGGTTAAAGTGCTGTGGAACCATCATTCAGGCCAAGAAGCTACTTGGGAATGTGAAGAGGATATGAGGAGACAGCACCCACAGCTGTTCAGAGACTAATGCCAGGTAAAATTTCGAGACAAAATTTGCTTTAAGGGGAGAGAATTGTAACACCCCTAAGTTCGGTAGTGCGTTATACTATTCTGGTGACCAGTGTTATCCGGACAGCTAGGATACCTAGAACTACACTTCGTTATGAGTAAGGAGACATAAAATAATGAAATACAAGAAGAGAAAACACAAGAAAAACAAAGGAAAAATAATAGCAAAGAAATGTAACCAAGTTAAGCGAGCCGAGAACCCTAGCGATGGGTGACCGCACCGGGAAGTCACGGCGGACCATTGACTAGCCCTGGACTGCGGGGAACCCTGGAAAATATTTTTAGGACTTAAAGAGACATCAATTGAAGTATAAATATCATTAGAAATATCAAAGAAAAATTAAATAATTAGTACAAAGAAAAGTGAGAAATCGAAAAACAGACAAAACCCGGTGTTACCGAAAAATAGGGAATGCAACCCGAACAGGGGCATTATGGTCAATCGACATCCCAAATTGTCTTTTGACCTAAATGTCCATTAAAAATGAATAATATTACACTTGCAAAATATAATGAAAAATTTATTTGGTGGAACCTAAAGTAAATAGCAAAAATTATGGGTTAATGTGGGATAAATGAAAGTTAAACTTATTATATGATTTAATTGGTGTAAGTGGACCACTATAGGAATAAACTAAGAACTAAATGGCAGGTGTACACCCATTATACATTCTGAAATTTCATCTTCTCCCATTTCTCTCAACTATGCCGAAATGAAGAAGTGAAGAACCCTCCATTGCCGTTTTGCATGAAGCTTGATCCACTCCTTCAATTTACCTCCAATCATCTAGGTTTCTTCATTAAAGATCACCTCCACATCACAAGGAAGAAGTAGATACCAATATTAAGAAGTTTTAGTGAAGGTTTAGCAAGTCCCAACAATAGGTAAGTTTGAGATTTTGAATATTGCTTTGTTAAACTTTGTATACATGTTATGGGTGTGTGCTTTGTGAAGGAATTTTTAAGTTTTGAGGCATTATTTGAAGGAACGGAAGCATGAAAAACACAAGTTTATACCATTGAATTCAAAAATTTTCACCTAGGGTCACATGCATCATGCAAGATTTATTTTTATCTATTTGATTTCAATGATAAACAACATATTAAAACTCTTTTAATATGTTTTTGGATCTGTATTTGCCATTTAAGATTTTAAAATTAATCAGATTAATTTTAGAACCCTAGATTAAATCAAGAACGATTACACTAACCTCTTGATGCAATCGCAGTATCTGTGCCTTTTAGATTCGTCTTCAGGACACCAGATGTTGTCCCTCTAGCTTGTCCACACCAAGAACACCTATGGCAGCCCTTGAACAACTTCTAAAACTTTTTCTATTAATTAGAAATTCAAGTTCTGCCTTTTAAGAGATTAGAGATGTAAACAGGACACTAGAAACAATTTCTAGCGTTCTTAATTCAAGAGATTGATGGCTAATCTCTTCGAATTGATGAGAGATGAAGAAGAATAGATGAAAACCCTCAAAGTGGCGTGACAAAGGAGAGGAGTGGCTGCTGGTTTTTTTTTCTTTTCATAACCACACTTAAATAGCTAGGTTAACACATTAAACCCTTGCCACATGTCACCCTTTGATTAGCTCTAGGTTTAAGTGACCCAATCGCATTGTGCCAAGTGTCAAACCTATATTTAATCTTGATTTTAATCATCTTACATGATTAAAAAACATTTGGCAAGCTTATGTCTTATGCCATGTGTCACCATCTCATGGTGCCACGTGTCACAATCGTGAAATGACCAAAATGCCCTCGTGTCTTAATTTTGAGTTTTTAACCCAAAATAATTATTTTCTTCTTCTAATTAATTTATATCAAATATAAATTAATTAATTAATCTCTATTAATTAATTTCTCATTAATTAAATTCATATTTAAACACTTTAAATATAAATTTAACTTATATTATACATCCAATAATCTAGATTTGGTTTCAAGTCATGCTAGGGACTTTGCAATTTAATTACAAACCAAACCTATTTAATTAATCAATTAAACTCTTTAATTAATTAATTAAATCATATTTAATTAGGTGATAACTTGTGTATGTGTGTGACTTACTAGGCTCATCACTAATTGGCAATGAGACATGATATCAACTCTTAATATCATCAGAACTCTTTCTTACCATAAATGATTTCTCTAAATCATTTTATGAACCTCATAGACCATGGTTAACACCTAGCATAGCATGCCATGGCCACCCAATTAGTAATAAGGTTTACCTTAAATGAACCAATAATCATATGTTACCATGCACTAGAATCTCTCTGTTACAAAATCCCAACTCAAGATAGAGTCATGGTTTATGTCAAACTCCATTTGCTATGAATATTATGTTCTCTTTTAATTCCAATTCTTGATTAAAAAGATTTTCTCATCAGAAACTCTTTTCTGAATAAATCTATCTGTCCTGGCCAGGAACTTGAAACATCAAGAACAATTAAATGAACATAGGATTTTATCTCTATTTACTTAGAGGATCAGATTCCATCTTAATCAACACCTACCTCCATATATAACTAGTAGGAGCCAACACATGCCCATATACCCATACACAGTACAAGTATGAAAGCAGTATCAAACTCCAACTACCTATATACAAGATAACTGTGCTATCTCAGGTCTAAATATTATATGCACTGATATGATTTATGACAAAACATTGACAAGAGTAAACTCCATGTGCTTGTCATAAGTGTCACTGGTTCGGCCTACTTATCATTTATAAGTGCCTATCATGTTTGTTATATGGCATGAGACTCACCATTCCATCTTATTTATATCTCATATAAATAACTTGGGAACAAACATGAATACAATCTTTCTGGATAAGTCATGTCCTTATTATGAAGTATCCTGGATTGTGAACCTATTTATGATATTTTATGCTAGAAATATTGTCACTCATATTCTTAACAACTTAAGAATAATATTTCTAACAAAATATCAATGGACCTTTTCTATTACACATAAATATATTATGTAAACGGAAAAGTGGAAATGCCTTTTATTAATAAAAATATGTACAAGATACATACTAAATGATATGCTCTAGGGCATACTACTAACAATCTCCCACTAGCACTAGAGCCATTCATTACAATATCTTAGACCTATCTTCTCAAGATGTCGGTCTAACTGAGTCTGTGACATAGGCTTAGTGAATGGATCAGCTGGATTTTCCAGCTGATGTTATATTTCTACATGGCTATATCGTCTTGCCCAACTATATATCTGATAATGTGGTAGTGCCTTTCTATGTGTTTGGATTTTGGGTGAGACCTTAGTTCCTTAGCCTGTATGACTGCTCCATTGTTGTCACAGTGTAGTGGAACTGTTGACTCAATGGAAGGAACTACTGTAAGTTCTGTCACGAACTTCTTTATCCAACGACTTCCTTTGCGGCATCGATGCGAGAATATACTCACCTCGTAGTGGAATCTGCAATCGTGCTCGCTTGGAACTCTTCCAACTGACTGCACCTCCATTACAAATGAACACATATCCAGAGGTAGACTTTCTATCATCGATATCTGATTGGAAATCAGAATCAGTATAACCATCCAATTGCAAGTCTCCACCTCCATAAATCAAGAATAAATCCTTAGTTCTTCTCAAGTACTTAAGAATATTCTTGACAGCTATCCAGTGTTCCAAACCTGGATTGGATTGATACCTGCTAGTCAAACTAACAACATATGCGATATCCGGCCTAGTACATAACATTGCATACATTAAACTTCCAATAGCCGAAGCATATGGAATCCTGGCCATCTTATCTCTTTCTTCAGGTGTCTTTGGAGGCATCTCTTTAGAAAGGTGGATACCATGTCTCACTGGTAACAATCCTCTCTTGGAATCAAGCATGTTAAACCTCTTTAACACCTTTTCCAAGTATAGACTTTGGGATAAACCAATTATTCTTTTTGCTCTATCTCTATAGATGTGAATCCCAAGAATATAGGTTGCCTCCCCTATGTCTTTCATGGAGAATGTATTTGACAACCATACCTTTATAGTCGTTAACATACCTGTGTCATTACCCATCAATAGTATGTCATCCACATATAAGACAAGGAAAGTGATAGCACTGTCACTAACCTTCTTATATACACATGGCTCATCCTCATTTTTTATAAAACCAAAGGATTTAATGGCTTCATCAAAACGGATGTTCGAACTCCTCGAAGCTTGTTTCAATCCATAAATGGATCGCTTTAGCTTGCATACCTTGGAACCATCTTGGGATTCAAATCCCTTAGGTTGTTCCATGAAAATGTTTTCTTCAATGTATCCATTGAGAAAAGCTGTTTTGACATCCATCTGCCAAATCTCATAATCATAGTATGCAAATTGCTAATAAAATCCTAATTGATTTAAGCATGGCAACAAAGTAGAAAGTCTCCTCATAGTCGATTCCTTGCCTTTGGCGAAACCCTTTCGGTACTAGCCTTGCCTTATAGGTCTCTACCTTTCCATCAGAACCAATTTTCTTCTTGAAAACCCATTTGTTCCCTATAGGTATAATACCTTCAGGTGGGTCAACAAGATCCCAAACTTGATTCTTATACATGGAATCAATCTCGGATTTCATAGCTTCAATCCATTTTGAAGAGTCTATATTTGATATAGCTTCTTCATAGGTAAGTGGATCATCTCCATGATCTACTTCTTCATGAGTAGACAACTCTTGTTTTTCTTCATGAAGAAAATCATATCTCATCGCGGGTGAGATACCTGGTTGTTCTACGAGGAACAATCGTAGATGTTTCATCAATGGGTATTGGTTGACTAGATGGATCTATATCCATCTAATCATTGGTTGGTCAGAATTCTCCAATTCTAACTCTATTTGCCTTCCTTTGCCTCCTTCTTGAACAAACTGTTGTTCAAGAAATGTGGCATCTCTACTTATCACAACCTTTAGTGAAGTAGGCAAATAAAAATAATATCCAAAACTTTCTTTTGGATATCCAACAAATCGATCTTTTTCTGATATGGTCTCCAATTTATCAGTGTTCAGCTTTTTGATATAAGCTGGACAACCCCAAATCTTAACATGCTTAAGACTTGGTTTTCTTCCATGCCATATCTCATAAGGTGTGGAAGAAATTGATTTTGATGGAATCCTATTCAGAATATACAAAGCTGATTCTAATGCAAATCCCCAAAAGAAGATTGGCATATCAATATAGCTCATCATACTACGTACCATATCCAATAGGGTACGATTTCTCCTTTCAGATACACCATTCAGCTGTGGCATTCCTGGAGGAGTCAGCTGAGAAACAATGCCATGCTCTCTCAAGTATTCATCAAATTCGACTCAAATATTCACCTCCACGATCGATCAAGAGCTTTAATATTCTTTCCTGTTTGATTTTCTACTTCAGATTTAAATTCTTTGAACTTTTCAAAAGATTCATGTTTGTATTTCATCAAATACAAATACCCAAACCTTGATTTATCATCAGTAAAGGTAATAAAATAATGAAAACCCCCTCTAGCCCTTTCTTTAAATGGACCACATACATCACTATGTATTAGCTCCAAAATATTTTCAGCTCTTAGCCCTTGTCCAACAAAGGGTGATCTAGTCATTTTACCCTGAAGGCAAGATTCACAAGTTGGTGTAGGCTCAGGGCCCAATGAGGATAGAATCCCCATTTTCTCCAGTTTTGCAATCTTATCTTCTGCAACATGACATAACCTTAAGTGCCAAATATATTTTGAACTTGAGTTGGTTTTCACCATGGCATTGCATTCATTTAGATTGCTATACTCTGTCCAGTAGAAACACTTTCTTATTGGCAATGGAAACACTTTCCTGTTGGCAATGGAAACACTTTTTTTTTTTTTTGGCAGTGTAAACACTTTCCTTTGCCTTTGTCAGCTTTAGTTTTCCTTTTCTGTTTAGCTATTTTCTTAGAAGGACCAGGAATCTGAGGTTTCTTTTTCCTATTGCCCTTCTTCTTGTTGGACTTTCCAGCAAAAGAAGATGCAACCAAAGCTACCTCTTTTCCTTTATTGCCTGGCATATTCTTTTGGGCAATAACCAGCATGTTGAGTAAACCAGCTAAGGTGCATTCCTGTTTAGTCATATGGAAATTTGTCACAAAATTCCCAAAAGACTCAGGAAGGGACTGAAGGATCAAATCCGTCTGTAGTTGGAAATCCATGTTGAAGTCAAGATGTTCCAACTGCTCAATCAGCCGAATCATCTTGTGGACATGATCCCCAACATTCTGTCCCTCAAACATCCTCATACGGAATAGCTGTCTAGATATCTCATACCTAGCATTCCTGCTGTGCTCACCATACAACTCTTGTAGGTGAAAGAGGATCTCACTCGCACTCTGCATTTTATCATGTTGCTTCTGTAACTCATTACTCATGGAAGCAAGCATGTAACACTTAGCTCTCATATCATGCTCCTTCCACTTATCCAAAGTATCATGTTCCTCTTGTGTGGCCTCTGGAGGTAAGGGACCAGGAACATGTTAGTAGTATGCCCTAGAGCATATCATTTAGTATGTATCTTGTACATATTTTTAATAATAAAAGGCATTTCCACTTTTCCGTTTACATAATATATTTATGTGTAATAGAAAAGGTCCATTGATATTTTGTTAGAAATATTATTCTTAAGTTGTTAAGAATATGAGTGACAATATTTCTAGCACAAAGTATCATAAATAGGTTCACAATCGAGGATACTTCATAATAAGGACATGACTTATCCAGAAAGATTGTATTCATGTTTGTTCCCAAGTTATTTATATGAGATATAAATAAGATGGAATGGTGAGTCTCATGCCATATAACAAACATGATAGGCACTTATAAATGATAAGTAGGCCGAACCAGTGACACTTATGACAAGCACATGGAGTTTACTCTTGTCAATGTTTTGTCATAAATCATATCGATGCATATAATCTTTAGACTGAGATAGCACAGTTATCTTGTATATAGGTAGTTTGAGTTTGATCTGCTTTCATACTTGTACTATGTATGGGTATATGGGCATGTGTTGGCTCTGCTAGTTATATATGGAGGTAGGTGTTGATCAAGATGGAATCTGTTCCTCTAAGTAAATAGAGTTAAAATCCTATGTTCATTTAATTGTTCTTGATGTTTCAAGTTCTGGCCAGACAGATAGATTTATTCGAAAAGAGTTTCGATGAGAAAAATCTTTTAATCAAGAACTGGAATTAAAAGAGAACATAATATTCATAGCAAATGGAGTTTGACATAAACCATGACTCGGCTTGAGTTGGGATTTTGTAATGAGAGATTCTAGTGCATGGTAACATATGATTATAGGTTCATTTAAGGTAAACCTTATTACTAATTGGGTGGCCATGGCATGCTATGCTAGGTGTTAACCATGGTCTATGAGGTTCATAAAATGATTTAGAGAAATCAGTTAGGGTAAGAAAGAGTTCTGATGATATTAAGAGTTGATATCATGTCTCATTGCCAATTAGTGATGAGCCTAGTAAGTCACACACATACACAAGTTATCACCTATTTAAATATGATTTAATTAATTAATTAAAGAGTTTAATTGATTAATTAAATAGGTTTGGTTTGCAATTAGATTGCAAAGTCCCTAGCATGACTTGAAACCAAATCTAGATTATTGGATGTATAATATAAGTTAAATTTATATTTAAAGTGTTTAAATATGAATTTAATTAATGAGAAATTAATTAATAGAGATTAATTAATTAATTTATATTTGATATAAATTAATTAGAAGAAGAAAATAATTATTTTGGGTTAAGAACTCAAAATTAAGACACAGGGGCATTTTGGTCATTTTGCAGTGTGACACGTGGCACCATGAGATGGTGACACATGGCATAACACATAAGCTTGCCAAATATTTTTAATCATGTAAGATGATTAAATTCAAGATTAAATATAGGTTTGACACTTGGCACAATGTGATTGGGTCACTTAAACCTAGAGCTAATCAAAAGGTGACATGTGGCTAGGGTTTAATGTGTTAACCTAGCTATTTAAGTGGGGTTATGAAACGAAAACACAACCAGCAGCCTCTCCTCTCATATGTCACGCCACTTTGAGCCTCTCCAGCTATTTCTCTTCATCTCTCATCAATTCAAAGAGATTAGCCATCAATCTCTTGAATTAAGAACACTAGAAATTGTTTCTAGTGTCCTGTTTGCATCTCTAATCTCTTAAAAGGCAGAACTTGAATTTCTAATTAATAGAAAAGGCTTTAGAAGCTATTCAAGGGCTGCCATAGGTGTTCTTGGTGTGGACAAGCTAGAGGGACAACATCCGTGTCTCAAGACGAATCTCAAAGCGCGACAGCTGCAGCACATCAAGAGGTTAGTGTAATCGTTCTTGATTTAATCTAGGGTTCTAAAATTAATCTGATTAATTTTAAAATCTTAAATGGCAAATACAGATCCAAAAACATATTAAAAGAGTTTTAATATGTTGTTTATCATTGAAATCAAATAGATAAAAATAAATCTTGCATGGTGCTTGTGACCCTAGGTGAAAATTTTTGAATTCAATGGTATAATCTTGTGTTTTTCACGCTTCCGTTCCTTTCAATTGGTATCAGAGCCACTATATTTGCCATTTAGATTGTTGATTATATAATTTAATTGTGTGTTTGATCATGAGATCAAGAGATTCATTGCTGGTTGGATCATGAGGTGTGGCGGCACACATGGTGAAGCCACCATTGGTGGCTGAAACAATGGTTCCTTGGGTTGTTCAAGGTTTGGCTTTTAATTCTGCAATTGTTGTATGATCTAAGGCCTATTCTTTGACTAATTAAAGTGTTTAATTAGTTGTTTTAATCACACAATTAAATTATGATTCAAATCAGAATTTTAAAAATTGTTTGAATGTGATTCAAATCTAAATTTTAAAAGTTGTTTGAATGTGATTCAAATCTGAATTTTTAAAGTTGTTTGAATCATATTTAAATCTGATTTTTAAAATTGATTCAATAAAATTCAGATCTGATTTTTAAAAATATTTGAATCTGATTCAAATATGAATTTTTAAAAATGTTTGAATGTGATTCAAATCTGAATTTTTGAAGTTGTTTGAATGTGATTCAAATCTGAATTTTTAAATTTGTTTGAATGAGATTCAAATCTGAATTTTTAAATTTATTTGAATCATATTCAAATCTGATTTTTAAGTTGAATATGAGATATTCAATTTAATTTAAGTATGTATGTTTTATTTAATTGTTAAATAGTGATATGCATGATGGATGATCATGGACTATAAAAGACCAATGTGATTGGATTTATTTCTTTTATGTTTCTTTGGGATTGTAAATTAATTAATTTATTTTAATTTTTTTGGGCATGTATTATTAAGTTTGTAATATTTTTGGGTTGTAATTTCATTTATTTAAGTTCTTGTAAATTCGCCTTGGTATGCTAAGGATTACTATGTAATATTGGATTGCAAGAAGTTCAAGGAGGTCAAGAGCATTGTTGGGACCGGGGGGAGGAATTCAATATCAAGTGTTGATAATGTACTCCTTCAGAAACTCTTGTAAAATTAATGAATGAAATGCACATAAGAATGCCCTGATTCAATTCTTGGTGGCTCGAATTGAATCCCTTAGAAAGTCCATGATCATACCATATTTCTGCTTATCCATGAATGCATGAGATGTATGGGAATGTATGCAATTATATGATATATGCATGCTAAATGGATAATGTGCAAAGTGAGACCTTAATAGTAATTAGGATGGCTATAAAATCTTCCAAACAAATGATTAAGTTGGAAATGCTATAATTAAAGTAATTATAACATAAGCCCTCCATTGGGGCAATTATTTTAAGAAATTTTAAATAGTTGCATAAGATGCAATTTATTTAAGAGATTTTCTTAAGAATAATTGTTAAGCATGAGATGTTGTAAATATGTAAATGGTTTAGTGGCCAATATTGGATGTACATGAGGACATTAAAATTATTTGCATAATTATCGCTCAATGGGATCAACTTAACTAATGCAAGATAAGTCAATATTGGATGTACCTGAGATTTTGAGCATTAGGGGCTAGTAAAAGGATTGAACCTCACATGAGATGTGATGGGCAAGGAGTTGCTCACTTATAGTTTATTGTAATTCCAATAATGGATGTACCTGAGGATGATCAATAGAATTATAAGAATTCAATCACCCACTAGAAATCCATCCAACTAGGATTTCCGTTTTCTACTTTGGAAGTGTAGGATTCGCTAAGTTAGTGGGAGGACCAATTTGATTAAAAGACCATAATCATTTTGGTTAATTACATGATACATTTACTAATTAATCTGGTTATTTTCTGCAGTTAATTTTCTGATAAAAATGAGCACAAAACAACCACCACCATCCAATATCCTTGCAAGCATACTTGATCACAACAGTTGACAGACCTAATCATGCGATTGGCTAAGAAATTTGAAACTTGTCTTGAACCTGGAACATATAGGATATGTTCTAGATTCAAATGTTCCTGGTCCCTTACCTCCAGAGGCCACTTAAGAGGAACATGAAACTTTGGACAAGTGGAAGGAGCATGATATGAGAGCTAAGTGTTAAATGTTTGCTTCCATGAGTAATGAGTTACAGAAGCAGCATGAAAACTTGCAGAGTGCAAGTGAGATCCTCCTTCACCTACAAGAGTTGTATGGTGAGCACAGCAGGAATGCTAGGTATGAGATATCTAGACAGCTATTCCGTATGAGGATGTTTGAGGGACAGAATGTTGAGGATCATGTCCACAAGATGATTCGGCTGATTGAGCAGTTGGAACATCTTGACTTCAACATGGATTTCCTACTACAAACGGATTTGATCCTTCAGTCCCTTCCTGAGTCTTTTGGGAATTTTGTGACAAATTTCCATATGACTAAACAGGAATGCACCTTAGCTGAATTACTCAACATGCTGGTTATTGCCCAAAAGAATATGCCAGGCAATAAAGAAAAAGAGGTAGCTTTGGTTGCATCTTCTTCTGCTGGAAAGTCCAACAAGAAGAAAGGCAATAAGAAAAAGAAACCTCAGATTCCTAGTCCTTCCAAGAAAATAGCTAAACAGAAAAGTAAGACTAAAGCTGATGGAGGCAAAGGAAAGTGTTTCCATTGCTAACATGAAAGTGTTTCCATTGCCAGTAAGAAAGTGTTACCACTGGCCAGAGTATAGCAATCTAAATGAATGCAATTCCATGGTGAAAAACAACTCAAGTTCAAAATATATTTGGCACTTAAGGTTATGTCATGTTGCAGAAGATAGGATTGCAAAATTGGAGAAAATGGGGATTCTATCCTCATTGGGCTCTGAGCCTACTCCAACTTGTGAATCTTGCCTTCAAGGCAAAATGACTAGATCACCCTTTGTTGGACAAGGGTTAAGAGCTGAAAATATTTTGGAGCTAATACATAGTGATGTATGTGGTCCATTTAAAGAAATGGCTAGAGGGGGCTTTCATTATTTTATTACCTTTACTGATGATAAATCAAGGTTTGGGTATTTGTATTTGCTGAAATACAAACATAAATCTTTTGAAAAGTTCAAAGAATTTAAATCAAGTAGAAAATCAAACAGAAAGAATATTAAAGCTCTTCGATCGATCGTGGAGGTGAATATTTGAGTAATCGAATTTGATGAATACTTGAGAGAGCATGGCATTGTTTCTCAGCTGACTCCTCCAGGAACGCCACAGCTGAATGGTGTATCTGAAAGGAGAAATCGTACCCTATTAGATATGGTACGTAGTATGATGAGCTATACTGATATGCCAATCTCCTTTGGGGATTTGCATTAGAATCACTTTATATATTCTCGAATAGGATTCCATCAAAATCGCTTTCTTCCACACCTTATGAGATATGGCATGGAAGAAAACCAAGTCTTAAGCATGTTAAGATTTGGGGTTGTCCAAATTATATCAAAAGTCAACACTGATAAATTGGAGACCAGATCAGAAAAAGGTCGATTTGTTGGATATCCAAAAGATAGTTTTGGATATTATTTTTATTTGCCTACTTCACAAAAGGTTGTGATAAGTAGAGATGCCACATTTCTTGAACAACAATTTGTCCAAGAAGGAGGCAAAGGAAGGCAAATAGAGTTAGAAGTGGAGAATTCTGACCAACCAATGCATCGATGGATATAGATCCATCTAGTCAACCTATACCCGTTGATGAAACATCTACACTGTTCCTCGTAGAACAACTGCAGTATCTCACCCAAAGAGTTGAGATATGGTTTTCTTCATGAAGAAGAACAAGAGTTGTCTACTCATGAAGAAGTAGATCATGGAGATGATCCACTTACCTATGAAGAAGCTATATCAGATATAGACTCTTCAAAATGGATTGAAGCTATGAAATTCGAGATTGATTCCATGTATAAGAATCAAGTTTGGGATCTTGTTGACCCACCTGAAGGTATTGTACCTATAGGGAACAAATGGGTTTTCAAGAAAAAAATTGGTTCTAATGGAAAGGTAGAGACCTATAAGGCAAGGCTAGTAGCGAAAGGGTTTCGCCAAAGGCAAGGAATAGACTATGAGGAGACTTTCTCGCCTGTTGCCATGCTTAAATCAATTAGGATTTTATTAGCAATAGCTACATACTATGATTATGAGATTTGGCAGATGGATGTCAAAACAGCTTTTCTTAATGGATACATTGAAGAAAACATTTTCATGGAACAACCTAAGGGATTTGAATCCCAAGATGGTTCCAAGGTATGCAAGCTAAAGCGATCCATTTATGGGTTGAAACAAGCTTCGAGGAGTTGGAACATCCGTTTTGATGAAGCCATTAAATCCTTTGGTTTTATCAAAAATGAGGATGAGCCATGTGTATATAAGAAGGTTAGTGACAGTGCTATCACTTTCCTTGTCTTATATGTGGATGACATACTGTTGATAGGTAATGATACAGGTATGTTGACGACTATAAAGGTATGGTTGTCAAATACATTCTCCATGAAAGACTTAGGGGAGGCAACCTATATTCTTGGGATTCGCATCTATAGAGATAGAGCGAAAAGGATAATTGGTTTATCACAAAGTCTATACTTGGAAAAGGTGTTAAAGAGGTTTAACATGCTTGATTCCAAGAGAGGATTGTTACCAGTGAGACATGGTATCTACCTTTCTAAAGAGATGTCTCCAAAGACACCTGAAGAAAGAGATAAGATGGCCAGGATTCCATATGCTTCGGCTATTGGAAGTTTAATGTATGCAATGTTGTGTACTAGGCCGGATATCGCATATGTCGTTAGTTTGACTAGCGGTATCAATCCAATCCAGTTTGGAACATCGATAGTCACAAGAATATTCTTAAGTACTTGAGAAGAACTAAGGATTTATTCTTGATTTATGGAGGTGGAGACTTGCAATTGGATGGTTATAATCGATCGATTTCCAATCGATATCGATGATAGAAAGTCTACCTCTGGATATGTGTTCATTTGTAATGGAGGTGCATCATTGGAAGAGTTCCAAATAGAGCACGATCGCAGATTCCACTCATCGAGGTCGAGTATATTGTCGCATCGATGCCGCAAAAGAAGTCGCTTTGGATGAATAAGTTCGTGATGTAACTTACAAGAGTTCCTTCCATTGAGTCGCCAGCTCCATTACATCGTGACAACAATGGAGCAATCATACTGAGCTAAGGAACTAAGGTCTCACCCAAAATCCAAACACATAGAAAGGCACTACCACATTATCGGATATATAGTTGGGCAAGGCGATATAGCCATGCAGAAAATAACATCACCGAAAAACCACCGATCCATTCACTAAGCCTTTGTCACAAGCTCGCTTAGACCGACATCTTGAGAAGATGGGTCTAAGATATTGTAATGAATGGCTCTAGTGCTAGTGGGAGATTGTTAGTAGTATGCCCTAGAGCATATCATTTAGTATGTATCTTGTACATATTTTTAATAATAAAAGGCATTTCCACTTTTCCGCTTACATAATATATTTATGTGTAATAGAAAAGGTCCATTGATATTTTGTTAGAAATATTATTCTTAAGTTGTTAAGAATATGAGTGACAATATTTCTAGCACAAAGTATCATAAATAGGTTCACAATCGAGGATACTTCATAATAAGGACATGACTTATCCGTAAAGATTGTATTCATGTTTGTTCCCAAGTTATTTATATGAGATATAAATAAGATGGAATGGTGAGTCTCATGCCATATAACAAACATGATAGGCACTTATAAATGATAAGTAGGTCAACCAGTGACACTTATGACAAGCACATGGAGTTTACTCTTGTCAATGTTTTGTCATAAATCATATCGTGCATATAATCTTTAGACTGAGATAGCACAGCTTATCTTGTATATAGGTAGTTTGAGTTTGATATCGCTTTCATACTTGTACTATGTATGGGTATATGGGCATGTGTTGGCTCTGCTAGTTATATATGGAGGTAGGTGTTGATCAAGATGGAATCTGTTCTCTAAGTAAATAGAGTTAAAATCCTATGTTCATTTAATTGTTCTTGATGTTTCAAGTTCTGCCAGACAGATAGATTTATTCGTAAAAGAGTTTCGATGAGAAAAATCTTTTAATCAAGAACTGGAATTAAAAGAGAACATAATATTCATAGCAAATGGAGTTTGACATAAACCATGACTCCACTTGAGTTGGGATTTTGTAATGAGAGATTCTAGTGCAAGGTACCATATGATTATAGGTTCATTTAAGGTAAACCTTATTACTAATTGGGTGGCTATGGCATGCTATGCCAGGTGTTAACCATGGTCTATTAGGTGCATAAAATGATTTAGAAAAATCATTTATGGTAAGAAAGAGTTATGATGATATTAAGAGTTGATATCATGTCTCATTGCCAATTAGTGACGAGCCTAGTAAGTCACACACATTCACAAGTTATCACCTATTTAAATATGATTTAATTAATTAATTAAAGAGTTTAATTGATTAATTAAATAGGTTTGGTTTGCAATTAGATTGCAAAGTCCCTAGCATGACTTGAAACCAAATCTAGATTATTGGATGTATAATATAAGTTAAATTTATATTTAAAGTGTTTAAATATGAATTTAATTAATGAGAAATTAATTAATAGAGATTAATTAATTAATTTATATTTGATATAAATTAATTAGAAGAAGAAAATAATTATTTTGAGTTAAGAACTCAAAATTAAGACACAGGGGCATTTTGGTCATTTTGCAGTGTGACACGTGGCACCATGAGATGGTGACACATGGCATAACACATAAGCTTGCCAAATATTTTTAATCATGTAAGATGATTAAATTCAAGATTAAATATAGGTTTGACACTTGGCACAATGTGATTGGGTCACTTAAACCTAGAGCTAATCAAAAGGTGACATGTGGCTAGGGTTTAATGTGTTAACCTAGCTATTTAAGTGGGGTTATGAAAAGAAAACACAACCAGCAGCCTCTCCTCTCATATGTCACGCCACTTTGAGCCTCTCCAGCTATTTCTCTTCATCTCTTATCAATTCAAAGAGATTAGCCATCAATCTCTTGAATTAAGAACACTAGAAATTGTTTCTAGTGTCCTGTTTGCATCTCTAATCTCTTAAAAGGCAGAACTTGAATTTCTAATTAATAGAAAAGGCTTTAGAAGCTATTCAAGGGCTGCCATAGGTGTTCTTGGTGTGGACAAGCTAGAGGGACAACATCCGTGTCCTCAAGACGAATCTCAAAGCGCAGACATATCTGCAAAGACATCAAGAGGTTAGTGTAATCGTTCTTGATTTAATCTAGGGTTCTAAAATTAATCTGATTAATTTTAAAATCTTAAATGGCAAATACAGATCCAAAAACATATTAAAAGAGTTTTAATATGTTGTTTATCATTGAAATCAAATAGATAAAAATAAATCTTGCATGGTGCTTGTGACCCTAGGTGAAAATTTTTGAATTCAATGGTATAATCTTGTGTTTTTCACGCTTCCGTTCCTTCAGAACATTTGAATCTAGAACATATCCTATATGTTCAAGGTTCAGGACAAGTTTCAAATTTCTTAGCCAATCAGACAGATTAGGTCCTGTCAACCTATTGTGATCAAGTATGCTTACAAGGATATTGGATGGTGGTGGTTGTTTTGTGCTCATTTTTATCAGAAAATTAATTACAGAAAATAACCAGATTAATTAGTAAATGTATCATGTAATTAACCAAAATGATTATGGTCTTTTAATCAAATTGGTCCTCCCACTAACTTAGCGAATCCTACACTTCCAAAGTAGAAAACGGAAATCCTAGTTGGATGGATTTCTAGTGGGTGATTGAATTCTTATAATTCTATTGATCATCCTCAGGTACATCCGTTATTGGAATTACAATAAACTATAAGTAAGCAACTCCTTTCCCATCACATCTCATGTGAGGTTCAATCCTTTACCTAGCCCCTAATGCTCAAAATCTCAAGTACATCCATTATTGACTTATCTTGCATTAGTTAAGTTGATCCCATTGAGCCAGTAATTATGCAAATAATTTTAATGTCCTCAGGTACATCCAATATTGGCCACCAAACCATTTACATATTTACAACATCTCATGCTTAACAATTATTCTTAAGAAAATCTCTTAAATTAATTGCATCTCATGCAACTTTTTAAAATTTCTTAAAATAATTGCCCCAATGGAGGGCCTATATTATAATTACTTTAATTATAGCATTTCCAACTTTAGCATTTGTTTGGAAGATTTTATGGTCATTCTAATTACTATTAAGGTCTCACTTTGCACATTATCCATTTAGCATGCATATATCATATAATTGCATACATTCCCATACATCTCATGCATTCATGGATAAGCAGTAAATATGGTATGATCATGGACTTTCTAAGGGATTCAATTCTGAGCCACCAAGAATTGAATCAGGGCATTCCTAGGTACATTTAATTCATTCATTTTACAAGAGTTGCTGAAGGAGTACATAATCAACACTTGATCTTGAATTCCTCCCACTGGTCCCACCAATGCTCTTGACCTCCTTGAACTTCTTGCAATCCAATATTACATAGTAATCCTTGGCATACCAAGGCGAATTTACAGGAACTTAAATAAATGAAATTACAACCCAAAAATTATTACAAACTTAATAATACATGCCCAAAATAAATTAAAATAAATTAATTAGTTTACAATCCCAAAGAAACATAAAAGAAATAAATCCAATCACATTGGTCTTTTATAGTCCATGATCATCCATCATGCATATCACTATTTAACAATTAAATAAAACATACATACTTAAATTAAATTGAATATCTCATATTCAACTTAAAAATTCAGATTTGAATATGATTCAAATAAATTTAAAAATTTAGATTTGAATCTCATTCAAACAAATTTAAAAAATTCAGATTTGAATCACATTCAAACAACTTTAAAAATTCAGATTTGAATCACATTCAAACATTTTTAAAAAAAACAGATTTGAATCACATTCAAACATTTTTTTAAAAATCAGATCTAAATTTTATTCAATCAATTTTAAAAAATCAGATTTAAATATGATTCAAACAACTTTAAAAATTCAGATTTGAATCACATTCAAACAACTTTAAAAATTCAGATTTGAATCACATTCAAACATTTTTTAAAAAAACAGATTTGAATCACATTCAAACATTTTTTTAAAAATCAGATCTGAATTTTATTCAATCAATTTTAAAAAATCAGATTTAAATATGATTCAAACAACTTTAAAAATTCAGATTTGAATCACATTCAAACAACTTTTAAAATTCATATTTGAATCACATTCAAACAATTTTTAAAATTCTGATTTGAATCATAATTTAATTGTGTGATTAAAACTACTAATTAAACACTTTAATTAGTCAAAGAATAGGCCTTAGATCATACAACAATTGCAGAATTAAAAGCCAAACCTTGAACCACCCATGGTAGCCAAACCATGCGCACCATTGATGGTCTTTTTTCAAGTATGCTGCCACCCTGCTTTGCAACCAGCAATAATATTTTGATCTCATGATCAAACACACAATTAAATTATATAATCAACAATCTAAATGGCAAATATAGTGGCTCTGATACCATTGAAGGAACGGAAGCGTGAAAAACACAAGTTTATACCATTGAATTCAAAAATTTTCACCTAGGGTCACATGCATCATGCAAGATTTATTTTTATCTATTTGATTTCAATGATAAACAACATATTAAAACTCTTTTAATATGTTTTTGGATCTGTATTTTTCCATTTAAGATTTTAAAATTAATCAGATTAATTTTAGAACCCTAGATTAAATCAAGAACGATTACACTAACCTCTTGATGCACTGCAGCGTATTTGCGCCTTTGAGATTCGTCTTCAGGACACCAGTTGTTGTCCCTCTAGCTTGTCCACACCAAGAACACCTATGGCAGCCCTTGAACAGCTTCTAAAGCTTTTTCTATTAATTAGAAATTCAAGTTCTGCCTTTTAAGAGATTAGAGATGTAAACAGGACACTAGAAACAATTTCTAGCGTTCTTAATTCAAGAGATTGATGGCTAATCTCTTCGAATTGATGAGAGATGAAGAAGAATAGATGAAAACCCTCAAAGTGGCGTGACAAAGGAGAGGAGTAGCTGCTGTTTTTTTTTTCTTTTCATAACCACACTTAAATAGCTAGGTTAACACATTAAACCCTTGCCACATGTCACCCTTTAATTAGCTCTAGGTTTAAGTGACCCAATCACATTGTGCCAAGTGTCAAACCTATATTTAATCTTGATTTTAATCATCTTACATGATTAAAAAACATTTGGCAAGCTTATGTGTTATGCCATGTGTCACCATCTCATGGTGCCACGTGTCACACTGTGAAATGACCAAAATGCCCCTGTGTCTTAATTTTGAGTTTTTAACCCAAAATAATTATTTTCTTCTTCTAATTAATTTATATCAAATATAAATTAATTAATTAATCTCTATTAATTAATTTCTCATTAATTAAATTCATATTTAAACACTTTAAATATAAATTTAACTTATATTATACATCCAATAACCTAGATTTGGTTTCAAGTCATGCTAGGGACTTTGCAATTTAATTGCAAACCAAACCTATTTAATTAATCAATTAAACTCTTTAATTAATTAATTAAATCATATTTAATTAGGTGATAACTTGTGTATGTG
This sequence comes from Hevea brasiliensis, assembly GCF_030052815.1. Taxonomy (NCBI): domain Eukaryota; kingdom Viridiplantae; phylum Streptophyta; class Magnoliopsida; order Malpighiales; family Euphorbiaceae; genus Hevea; species Hevea brasiliensis. The sequence continues at coordinate 29,599,802 of NC_079509.1, read as the reverse complement.
TGTGACTTACTAGGCTCATCACTAATTGGCAATGAGACATGATATCAACTCTTAATATCATCAGAACTCTTTCTTACCATAAATGATTTCTCTAAATCATTTTATGAACCTCATAGACCATGGTTAACTCCTAGCATAGCATGCCATGGCCACCCAATTAGTAATAAGGTTTACCTTAAATGAACCTATAATCATATGTTACCATGCACTAGAATCTCTCTGTTACAAAATCCCAACTCAAGATGGAGTCATGGTTTATGTCAAACTCCATTTGCTATGAATATTATGTTCTCTTTTAATTCCAATTCTTGATTAAAAAGATTTTCTCATCAGAAACTCTTTTCTGAATAAATCTATCTGTCCTGGCCAGGAACTTGAAACATCAAGAACAATTAAATGAACATAGGATTTTATCTCTATTTACTTAGAGGAACAGATTCCATCTTGATCAACACGTACCTCCATATATAATTAGTAGGAGCCAACACATGCCCATATACCCATACACAGTACAAGTATGAAAGCAGTATCAAACTCCAACTACCTATATACAAGATAACTGTGCTATCTCAGGTCTAAAGATTATATGCACTGATATGATTTATGACAAAACATTGACAAGAGTAAACTCCATGTGCTTGTCATAAGTGTCACTGGTTCGGCCTACTTATCATTTATAAGTGCCTATCATGTTTGTTATATGGCATGAGACTCACCATTCCATCTTATTTATATCTCATATAAATAACTTGGGAACAAACATGAATACAATCTTTCTGGATAAGTCATGTCCTTATTATGAAGTATCCTCGATTGTGAACCTATTTATGATACTTTATGCTAGAAATATTGTCACTCATATTCTTAACAACTTAAGAATAATATTTCTAACAAAATATCAATGGATCTTTTCTATTACACATAAATATATTATGTAAACGGAAAAGTGGAAATGCCTTTTATTAATAAAAATATGTACAAGATACATACTAAATGATATGCTCTAGGGCATACTACTAACATTATTGATATATCCAGTTTGGACAGCCATGGAGTTGTATGTTTAATGAATTATTCTAACATATGGTTGATGGGAATTCATGTTGAATAGGGTGATTTAATGTCCTAGTAAGTTATTTCCTTGTATATGTGGTGATTGTGCATTTAAAATTGAAGTTGAGGAAGTTATGTGAAACTTTGGCAAGGTGGAGCAATTCGGCAGCCTTGAGACTCCATGATGAATGTATGAATTCATGAAGATATTGGCAGAATTATGACATTGAGGATTGATGGATATGTATATAAATTAGTTGTGGAAATTGTATGAAATAATGAGTAGTGTTTATGTGTATTTGTGGTTGTATTTGGACTTTATGAATTAGAGTTTTATTTGGTGTGTTAAGGATGTTTGTAATCTATCCAAAGTGACTTTAAAGTGAAGTGGTATATGGTTTTGGTAATGTACCAGAACAGAATGGGGTTGAGAGGTGGATTTGTAGCAAGGCAAATGTGTAATTGATACATGTTTATGCAATGTATTTAAGGGCAGTGTGCATTTTAGCCTATAACTCTAAATATGTAAGTCCAATTGGTATGAGACTAATTGGAGGTAACACTAGGCACAAAATGTGCCAACTTTCATTGAGAAAGCATACCAAAATTCTGCTTGCAAGGTAGCATGAAAAATGACCAATTCGGATTAAGTACAATTGAGACCTGAAAATTGACCAATTGGGCAGCAGTTAGTGTTTAGGCCATAACTCACTCAAAACAGGTCCAATTGACCTGAAATTTTAACCATGAATAGTTAAGACCCATACCTACAAGTCTCATGAACCAAAGCCCATAATTGACCATAAGTAAGTCAAACAGCTTGCACAAGTTTGGGTCCAAAAACTGGCCGAACCAAAGTTGATCAAATTTGACCTAAAATGACCTAATTTGATGCCATTTGACCAGCAATAGTAAAATGACCTTAACTTGGTCTACATAACTCAGAATGACCTAAAATTTTACCCCGCGTTCCATAAGACATAGATCTACAAGTTTGTAGTTTTGACCGAAACCCGAAAATCGAGGGAACTAGGTCGTCCGGCTAGGTCAAACTAGTATACTGAAATCCAGCAAGTTGCAATAAAATGCACTAAACAAGGAAATGAAATTGGTAACATGTACCAACCCTAAAACACTATCGAATGTGACATATTAGTGACACTAAAACCTAATTTACCTAGAACGCATCGAGGGTCGATATATTAGGTGATTAAGCAAATAATAGCTTTCAGTGAATTACTTATCGAATATTATCGTTAGAGACAATTTAATTTAGTACTGAAACACTTCAAATTGTGTTTCTCAGTTACCAAAGACTTAGGGAAAGGGAAGGAAACACTGAGTCCAGACCAGGAGACTGTCATCAGAGGTTTGTGCACAATAATTAATTCTTTTGAATTTTTAATTGGAATAAATTATGATTATTTGTATTGTTTTAAATTGTGTTTGTGCACAACAACTATTTCTTTTGAATTTTTCAATTGAAATGAATTATGACTATTTTTACATTATTGTTTTAAATTGTGGAAATGTGTTTGAATGGATATTTATTGCTTGAAAAGCATTGTAAATGATTTGAAGATTGTGAGAAATTATTTGAATGATATTGATGGATACTTATTGATTGAAAAGTATTGCAAATAGCTTGAAACCACAGCTATCATGTATATTGATTGTATTCCTCGCTACCTTGTCTAGTGGGACGAATTGAATTCCCTCTCTGGCTGAAGTGTTGAGGTGTGTGCCTGTTGAGGACGAATTGGATGAGTACTCATATTTTTGCTAGCTAGCTATGTTATTCCTCATTAGTCATCGACTTTTGGGACGAATTGAATACCTCATTAGCCATCGGCTTTTGGGAAGAATTGAACCTTGGAACATGATTTAAGCTGTGTGTGATTTATTGATATGTATTGTAAGATTGTGAAATGAATTTAAACTCTTATTGACATATACTGTCTTTTGAATTCAACCATGATCTGACTTATTAAAATTTATTGTGATATTGAGAAATGGAGTTTAAATTCTTGTTGACAATTACTGTCTTGAAATTAACTATGGTTTTAAGTATCCACTATTTATATGATTTATGAATTATGATTTAAATTGTATTTGGTTAATGTTGTGCACCACTGAGACATTGTCTCAGCGATTGCTTTTATTGTCGCCGCAGTGCATGCATGCATGTGGCAAACAGACTAGGCTGTTAATACCTCCAGCGAGAGATTACCAGGTATAATGAGTGTACCACATTTTGTAATTATACTGTAATGTATGACCACTGTATGTACATATTGTTTTTGGTTTTGAGCAGTTGTAAATTAAAATTGTACATTGAAGTTGTAAGGTAAATTATGAGTTATTTTGACTTGTAAAAATTGTATTATATTTCTTTTATCTCAATCTTTGAAAAATCACTGTGGATTTGAGTTGATAAATATGTTGTGTTGAGAAATATGTTGAAGTTGAGATTTGGAAAAATATTGAAGTGCTTTTTACAGGTTTTCTGAAGAACTGTTTTACCCAAAATACAGATGGCACTCTGCCAAAATTTTTACAGAAATTCCAAATAATTCAAATGTGTTAGTTCTATCACTTCAGTTCAAAAAGGTTTTTAACACCTGTAAATAGTGCTCACCACTGTAAAAGAAGTAAGAAAAGTTTTTAAAATCCCTTGTAGTGTATTTAATGGGTTATCAGTAGACGGAGTTGGTAATTCATTAGATATACTACGGGATCATGTTATGCCTTACAGAGGGGTAGGGTGTGACATGTATTATTAAGTTTGTAATAATTTTTGGGTTGTAATTTCATTTATTTAAGTTCTTGTAAATTTGTCTTGGTATGCCAAGGATTACTATGTAATATTGGATTGCAAGAAGTTCAAGGAGGTCAAGAGCATTGGTGGGACCAGTGGAGGAATTCAAGATCAAGTGTTGATTATGTACTCCTTCAGCAACTCTTATAAAATGAATGAATGAAATGCACCTAGGAATGCCCTGATTCAATTCTTGGTGGCTCAGAATTGAATCCCTTAGAAAGTACATTATCATACCATATTTACTGCTTATCCATGAATGCATGAGATGTATGGGAATGTATGCAATTATATGATATATGCATGCTAAATGGATAATGTGCAAAGTGAGACCTTAATAGTAATTAGAATGACCATAAAATCTTCCAAACAAATGATTAAGTTGGAAATGCTATAATTAGAGTAATTATAACATAGGCCCTCCATTGGGGCAATTATTTTAAGAAATTTTAAATAGTTGCATGAGATGCAATTAATTTAAGAGATTTTCTTAAGAATAATTGTTAAGCATGAGATGTTGTAAATATGTAAATGGTTTGGTGGCTAATATTGGATGTACCTGAGGACATTAAAATTATTTACATAATTACTGGCTTAATGGGATCAACTTAACTAATGCAAGATAAGTCAATAATGGATGTACCTGAGATTTTGAGCATTAGGGGCTAGGTAAAGGATTGAACCTCACATGAGATGTGACGGGCAAGGAGTTGCTCACTTATAGTTTATTGTAATTCCAATAATGGATGTACCTGAGGATGATCAATAGAATTATAAGAATTCAATCACCCACTAGAAATCTATCCAACTAGGATTTCCGTTTTCTACTTTGGAAGTGTAGGATTCGCTAAGTTAGTGGGAGGACCAAGTTGATTAAAAGACCATAATCATTTTGGTTAATTACATGATACATTTACTAATTAATCTGGTTATTTTCTGCAGTTAATTTTCTGATAAAAATGAGCACAAAACAACCACCACCATTCAATATCCTTGCAAGCATACTTGATCACAATAGGTTGACAAGACCTAATCTGTCTGATTGGCTAAGAAATTTAAAACTTGTCGTGAACCTTGAACATATAGGATATGTTCTAGATTCAAATGTTCCTGGTCCCTTACCTCCAGAGGCCACACAAGAGGAACTTGAAACTTTGGACAAGTGGAAGGAGCATGATATGAGAGCTAAGTATTACATGTTTGCTTCCATGAGTAATGAGTTACAGAAGCAACATGAGAACATGCAGAGTGCGAGTGAGATCCTCTTTCACCTACCAGAGTTGTATGGTGAGCACAGCAAGAATGCTAGGTATGAGATATCTAGACAGCTATTCCGTATGAGGATGTCTGAGGGACAGAATGTTGGGGATCATGTCCACAAGATGATTCGGCTGATTGAGCAGTTATAACATCTTGACTTCAACATGGATTTCCAACTACAAACGGATTTGATCCTTCAGTCCCTTCCTGAGTCTTCTGGGAATTTTGTGACAAATTTTCATATGACTAAATAGGAATGCACCTTAGCTGGTTTACTCAACATGCTGGTTATTGCCCAAAAGAATATACCGGGCAATAAAGGAAAAGAGGTAGCTTTGATTGCATCTTCTTTTGCTGGAAAGTCCAATAAGAAAAAGGGCAATAAGAAAAAGAAACCTCAGATTCCTGGTCCTTCCAAGAAAATAGCTAAACAGAAAAGGAAGACTAAAGCTGATGGAGGCAAAGGAAAGTGTTTCCACTGCTAAAAGGATGGGCACTGAAAAAGGAATTGCCCAGAGTATCTTGCTTCTCTGAAGGACAAGAAGGATACACCTTCGGAAGGTATGTCCATATCTTGTTATTTAGATTCTGATGATACTCATAGTTCATCTACAGCTTGGGTTTTAGATACTGGTGCCAGTTCTCACATTTCTAATGATATGCAGGAACTAGCAAATAGTAGCAGCTTGCGTTCTCAAGATATTAGAGTCCGAATTGGCAATAGCTCAACTATTGAAGCTTTAGCCATAGGATCTAAATCCTTTTACATGTTTGGACATGTTTTGTGTTTAGATAATATTTTATATGTACCTGATGCTTTTAAGAACATCATTTCTATATCTAGTTTGACTAGAAATGGCTATGAGTTTTAGTTCACAGATGATGTTTGCAATATTTATTTTGGAAATAAATATGTTGGTTCGGGTTATATGAATAATGGTCTTTATTATTTGGATAATAATGACAAACACAAATTGAATGCCAGTGATCTAAAAGAATGCAATGCCATGGTGAAAACCAACTCAAGTTCAAAATATATTTGGCACTTAAGGTTGTGTCATGTTGCAGAAGATAGGATTGCAAAACTGGAGAAAATTGGGATTCTATCCTCATTGGGCTCTGAACCTACTCCAACTTGTGAATCTTGCCTTCAGGGCAAAATGACTAGATCACCCTTTGTTGGACAAGGGCTAAGAGCTGAAAATATTTTGGAGCTAATACATAGTGATGTATGTGGTCCATTTAAAGAAATGGCTAGAGGGGGTTTTCGTTATTTTATTACCTTTACTGATGATAAATCAAGGTTTGGGTATTTGTATTTGATGAAATACAAACATGAATCTTTTGAAAAGTTCAAAGAATTTAAATCTGAAGTAGAAAATCAAACAGGAAAGAGTATTAAAGCTCTTCGATCAGATCGTGGAGGTGAATATTTGAGTACTGAATTTGATGAATACTTGAGAGAGCATGGAATTGTTTCTTAGCTGACTCCTCCAGGAACGCCACAACTGAATGGTGTGTCTGAAAGGAGAAATCGTACCCTGTTGGATATGGTATGTAGTATGATGAGCTATATTGATGTGCCAATCTTCTTTTGGGGATTTGCATTAGAATCAGCTTTGTATATTCTGAATAGGATTCCATCAAAATCAGTTTCTTCCACACCTTATGAGATATGGCATGGAAGAAAACCAATTCTTAAGCATGTTAAGATTTGCGGATGTCCAGCTTATATCAAAAAGCTGAACACTGATAAATTGAAGACCAGATCAGAAAAAAGTCGATTTATTGGATATCCAAAAGATAGTTTTGGATATTATTTTTATTTGCCTACTTCATAAAAGGTTGTGATAAGTAGAGATGCTACATTTCTTGAACAACAGTTTGTTCAAGAAGGAGGCAAAGGAAGGCAAATAGAGTTAGAATTGGAGAATTCTGACCAACCAACAGATCAGATGGATATAGATCCATCTAGTCAACCTATACCCATTGATGAAACATCTACAGCTGTTCCTCGTAGAACAAGCAGGTTATCTCACCCACCAGTCAGATATGGTTTTCTTCATGAAGAAGAATAAGAGTTGTCTACTCATGAAGAAGTAGATCATGGAGATGATCTACTTACTTATGAAGAAGCTATATCAGATATAGACTCTTCAAAATGGATTAATGCTATGAAATCCGAGATTGATTCCATGTATAAGAATCAAGTTTGGGATATTGTTGACCCACCTGAAGGTATTGTACCTATAAGGAACAAATGGATTTTCAAGAAGAAAATTGGTTCTGATGGAAAGGTAGAGACCTATAAGGCAAGGCTAGTAGCGAAAGGGTTTCGCCAAAGGCAAGGAATCGACTATGAGGAGACTTTCTCGCCTATTGCCATGCTTAAATCAATTAGGATTTTATTAGCAATAGCTGCATACTATGATTATGAGATTTGGCAAATGGATGTCAAAACAGCTTTTCTCAATGGATACATTGAAGAAAACATTTTCATGGAACAACCTAGGGGATTTGAATCCCAAGATGGTTCCAAGGTATGCAAGCTAAAGCGATCCATTTATGGGTTGAAACAAGCTTCGAGGAGTTGGAACATCCGTTTTGATGAAGCCATTAAATCCTTTGGTTTTATCAAAAATGAGGATGAGCCATGTGTATATAAGAAGGTTAGTGACAGTGTTATCACTTTCCTTGTCTTATACATGGATGACATACTGTTGATGGGTAATGACACAGGTATGTTGACGACTATAAAGGTATGGTTGTCAAATACATTCTCCATGAAAGACTTAGGGGAGGGAACCTATATTCTTGGGATTCGCATCTATAGAGATAGAGCGAAAAGAATAATTGGTTTATCACAAAGTCTATACTTGGAAAAGGTGTTAAAGAGGTTTAACATGCTTGATTCCAAGAGAGGATTGTTACCAGTGAGACATGGTATCCACCTTTCTAAAGAGATGTCTCCAAAGACACCTGAAGAAAGAGATAAGATGTCCAAGATTCCATATGCTTTGGCTATTGGAAGTTTAATGTATGCAATGTTGTGTACTAGGCCGGATATCGCATATGCTGTTAGTTTGACTAGCAGGTATCAATCCAATCCAGGTTTGGAACATCGATAGTCACAAGAATATCCTTAAGTACTTGAGAAGAACTAAGGATTTATTCTTGATTTATGGAGGTGGAGACTTGCAATTGGATGGTTATACTGATTCTGATTTCCAATCAGATATCGATGATAGAAAGTCTACCTCTGGATATTTGTTCATTTGTAATTGAGGTGCAGTCAGTTGGAAGAGTTCAAACAGAGCACGACTGCAGATTCCATTACAGAGGCTGAGTATATTGCTGCATTATATGCTATAAAAGGAAGCTGTTTGGATAAAGAAGTTCGTGACAGAACTTCCAGTAGTTCCTTCCATTGAGTCAGCAGTTCCACTACACTGTGACAATAATGGAGCAGTCATACAGGCTAAGGAACCAAGGTCTCACCAGAAATCCAAAGACATAGAAAGGCACTACCACATTATCAGAGAAATAGTTGGGCGAGGCGATGTAGCCATGCAGAAAATAGCATCAGCTGAAAATCCAGCTGATCCATTCACTAAGCCTATGTCACAGACTCAGTTTGATCGACATCTTGAGAAGATAGGTCTAAGATATTATAATGAATGGCTCTAGTGCTAGTGGGAGATTGTTAGTAGTATGCCCTAGAGCATATCATTTAGTATGTATCTTGTACATATTTTTATTAATAAAACGCATTTCCACTTTTCTGTTTACATAATATATTTATATGTAATAGAAAAGGTCCATTGATATTTTGTTAGAAATATTATTCTTAAGTTGTTAAGAATATGAGTGATAATATTTCTAGCACAAAGTATCATAAATAGGTTCATAATCGAGGATACTTCATAATAAGGACATGACTTATCTAGAAAGATTGTATTCATGTTTGTTCCCAAGTTATTTATATGAGATATAAATAAGATGGAATGGTGAGTCTCATGCCATATAACAAACATGATAGGCACTTATAAATGATAAGTAAGCCGAACCAGTGACACTTATGACAAGCACATGGAGTTTACTCTTGTCAATGTTTTGTCATAAATCATATAAGTGCATATAATCTTTAGACCTGAGATAGCACAGTTATCTTGTATATAGGTAGTTTGAGTTTGATACTGCTTTCATACTTCTACTGTGTATGGGTATATGGGCATGTGTTGGCTCCTACTAGTTATATATGGAGGTAGGTGTTGATCAAGATAGAATCTGTTCCTCTAAGTAAATAGAGATAAAATCCTATGTTCATTTAATTATTCTTGATGTTTCAAGTTCCTGGCCAGGACAGAATGATTTATTCAGAAAAGAGTTTTTGATGAGAAAATCTTTTTAATCAAGAACTGAAATTAAAAGAGAACATAATATTCATAGCAAATGGAGTTTGACATAAACCATGACTCCAGCTTGAGTTGGGATTTTGTAACAGAGAGATTCTAGTGCATGGTAACATATGATTATAGGTTCATTTAAGGTAAACCTTATTACTAATTGGGTGGCCATGGTATGCTACGCTAGGTGTTAACCATGGTCTATGAAGTGCATAAAATGATTTAGAGAAATCATTTATGGTAAGAAAGAGTTCTGATGATATTAAGAGTTGATATCATGTCTCATTGCCAATTAGTGATGAGCTTAGTAAGTCACACACATACACAAGTTATCACCTATTTAAATATGATTTAATTAATTAATTAAAGAGTTTAATTGATTAATTAAATAGGTTTGGTTTGCAATTAAATTGCAAAGTCCCTAGCATGACTTGAAACCAAATCTAGATTATTGGATGTGTAGTATAGATTAAATTTGTATTTAAAGTGTTTAAATATGAATTTAATTAATGAGAAATTAATTAACAGAGATTAATTAATTAATTTATATTTGATATAAATTAATTAGAAGAAGAGAAATAATTATTTTGGGTTGAGAACTCAAAGTTAAGACACAGGGGCATTTTTGTCTTTCACAGTGTGACACGTGGCATCATGAGATGGTGACATATGGGATTACACATAAGCTTGCCAAATGTTTTTTTAATAATGTAAGATAATTAAAATCAAGATTAAATATAGGTTTGACACTTGGCACATTGTGATTGGGTCACTTAAACCTAGAGCTAATCAAAGGGTGACATGTGGCAAGGGTTTAATGTGTTAACCTAGCTATTTAAGTGTGGTTATGAAAAGAAAAATAACCAGCAGCCACTCCTCTCCTTTGTTATGCCACTTTGAGGCTTTTCATCTATTCTTCTTCATCTCTCATCAATTCAAAGAGATTAGCCATCAATCTCTTGAATTAAGAACACAAGAAATTATTTCTAGTGTCCTGTTTACATCTCTAATCTCTTAAAAGGCAGAACTTGAATTTCTAATTAATAGAAAAAAGCTTTAGAAGCTGTTCAAGGGCTGCCATAGGTGTTCTTGGTGTGGACAAGCTAGAGGGACAACATCTGGTGTCCTGAAGATAAATCTCAAAGGCGCAGACACGCTGCAGTGCATCAAGAGGTTAATGTAATCGTTCTTGATTTAATCTAGGGTTCTAAAATTAATTTGATTAATTTTAAAATCTTAAATGGAAAATACAAATCCAAAAACATATTAAAAGAGTTTTAATATGTTGTTTATCATTGAAATCAAATAGATAAAAAATAAATCTTGCATGATGCATGTGATCCTAGGTGAAAATTTTTGAATTCAATGGTATAAACTTGTGTTTTTCATGCTTCCGTTCCTTCAATTGCCTCTGCCAGATCTGTGAGAGCTACATCCCCCAGACTGTTTCCTCTTCCCTGAACCACTTTCAAGTGCTTGACTAGTAGTCTTCTCTTTCTCTTGTGTGTCCTTCTTCACTGCCCCTTCTAATTCTATCCTTTCCAGTTCCAGGGCCTGTGAAATTAGCTCAGAAAAATTTTGGTGTCTACATCCCACAACTTGCATCCTCAGATTCAGCCTTAACCCGGACTCAAGCCTCTTACATCTGTCTCTGGGGGTGGAGACTAAGCTTACAGCATAGTAGCTTAGCCTTGAAAAGTCCCATTCATACTCTGCTATTGTTCTGTCTCCTTGCTTCAGACTCAAGAATTCCTGTAACTTCATATCCACATAATCATCGGGAACCCACTTCTGTCGAAACTCCCTCAAAAAGTCTAACCAGGTCAACACAGGTGGTCAAATTTTAATTCTTCAGTACACTGCAGCTTTCTAAAAACCCGTTCCATTCTTTCCAACCACTATTCTGCCTCCAGTGGATCCACAGTGCCCTTAAACTCGGTGGCCCCAAATTTCATCAATTTTTCATATTGTCAAGCTGAGGGCTGTGGTTGTGCTGAAGGTGCTTGCATCTGAGCTTGGGGTGGCACATTTCCTGCCATTTGTTAGAAAAATGCAGCTATCTCATCAGGCAACCGAAAGCTGAAATCATGGCTAGAGTAGGAGCTGGAGTGGCTGACCCACTCACGTTCTGGAGTGCAGGGGCTTCCCCTTGAACCTCAGCCTCAACAGATTATTCCACAGAATGATCTCCTTCTTCCATTCTATTTCCCAAAATTTCTACTTCCTGAGATCAAACACAAGGAGGTTGACCTCCGTTAGTGCATATTCATGACGTAAATATGTCATATGTATCAATTAAAGACACTTGAGCAGTTGTACTTATCAAAGAAATATTCACATAAATAGTCAAAATTTATTGCAAAACCATGCTTTGATACCACTAAAACATGTCACACCTCACCCCTCTGTAAGGCATGACATGATCCCGTAGAATACCTAATGAACTACCGAACTTCACCTACCGATAACTCATTAAATATCCTACAAGGGATTTTAAAACCATTTTCTTACATTTTGGAAGTAGTGACCATTTTAGTATGAATTAAAATCATTTATTCAAAGTTTAAAACTAGTAAAAATTTTTGTCCATTTTTATTTTTTTGCAAATTTTATAAAAATTTCGGCAGAGTACTGTCTGTATTTTGAGAAAACAGTTCTTCAAAAACCTGAGAAAAACACTTCAAATAAATTTTTTCACAACTCCCAACCTCTAATTAATCCCAATTCTCAAATCAAACCACCTCAAAATAATTCCACAATTTAATCCAAGTTTGTCATCTCAAAATATTTCATCATTTCATTCAACAAAACTAATTTACATTCACAAGTTTAATTTATAGATATAAAATACATAAATAATATTATTACAACTTATGATGCAACTACTCAACTTTACATTGATACATAAAACATTACAATATTTACATCAATTAATTACAAGGGTATAAATAAATACCCATACAAAAGTGATCAGTGAAGTCCACTATCTTAGTAGTAGCTCACTCTGCTGTTTTCTCCTTGCCATTTTCTCCGACAGCAAAATAAGCTATCGCTGAGTATAAAAATACTCATGGTGTACAATAAAAATTTGAAATGTAGTACATAAAACATTCATTGACAAATCACAAATTATCAAAACTCATAATAGCATAATTTGGTCAAATAATTTAATAAACACAGTGTTGCCAAATCATACACAACTTAAGCCATGACACAAAATTTCCGATCAATGCCGCATTGTACACCACGACAAAGCAATCTATAACCCCACTTATCAAAATCAATTAGGGAGGTGGCTAGCTAGCTAATGAGTACTCATCCGATCTATAACCTCAACTGGTAAACTAGAGAGGGAGGAAAAAAATCGATCTCAACCCCATAAATGGGGGAATAATATGGTACTGTCATGCTAAGTGTGAATCTGAAATCAATTTAAAACAATTTATTCAATTATTGCATACAAAAATCAAATCAATTTCCAAAGTTACATTTTCATTCACAAAGTGGCAACACTAAAGTTCTTAAACTCATAATGCATTCTAAATCCATTTTTCAACCATAAAAAGCTTAAATAGGGTTTATTGTGCACAAACCTGACATGAGTCGCCTCTAGGCCTTGACTTAGTCTCTTAAACTTTCTGAGTCTTTTTCAACTGAAACACAAAATTTATAGTGTCTCAGTATCTTTACTTCATAACAGTTCCAATAACTAATTCCATTATGTTTAAACTTATATTCTTGCAAATTTCATGTTGAGGTTACTATTTATGGTACTATTCAAGTCAATTTATTGACTTTCTAGGGCTTAATAGGTATGAGAACTCCAACTTCACCCACATATCACATTTTGGTTACCAATTTTGTTGGTTTTGATTGTTTTCTCAAAACTTAGGTCTTTTAGGCAAAATTGCAAGTTTTCAGTTTTGGTGTCTTAGGTTGCACTATTCCATTGGTCATTTTGCTGTTAGAATTGGGCCAAGTTTTCTCCATATAAATTGTTCCTTAATGTCTTAACTTTATTCTCCTTTTTGAATCACTCCATTTGGAGTTTTGTAGCTCAAGTTATAGCCATTTGAATCATGGCTGCCAGATTGGACTTAACCTACATTTCTGGGCACCAAACTGATTCTAGCAGTTTTAGGTCACCAAGTTTGGGTGGCCAAATGACTTGGTTAAGTGCAAAATTTGAGTTTATATTTTTCATGAAAGTTTTAGGTTTATATCTCACCTATCCACTAATAAAATTCTGGTCATTTAGACCTGCCTAGCCCAAGTTATGGCCAAATGAACAAATACTATTCATTTGGTCATTTTTGTACAGGTCAGACTGCAAAAATCCAGATTTGGTCAATTTGTTAACTACGTTTCGGTCACTTTTTAGGCATGATTCCTGAATGAAAATTGTGTCATTTTGTGTCTATTTTCATTCTCAATTGGTCTCATACCAATTGGACTTGTAAAGTTTCAGTTTTGGTCCCTCAAAGGGACCTTGGTCCTGCTGCCTGTAGCTTGACCATTTTCAATCCGAATTTAAACTCACTTCTAACGTTCCAACACACCTCAATTGGTCACAAATGACCATTTTTAATCTCAAACAAGGTCAAACACAACATTTGACCAATTCCCACATTTTTGGCTCCCAAACCCTAAGTGCCCAAAACCCTAACTCACTAAATTGTTGCATTTAACCAATTCAATGCCTATATATATGCTTCTTCAAACCAATCAAGCTCACATACACTTTTAAGTCCATCAAATTCATGCATACACACATCAAAACCCTAGTTGACTAAAATTCATGTTTAACAAGACATGCATAATTTTTGAGATTTCTAAATTTAAATCCTCATCTTCAAGTCCACTTCCATGCATACATAACTAATTTAACTTAAAAGAAAACTTACCTTAATGAAGCTTTTCTATCTTCTCTAATTCTTAAATTTTCCCTTTTTTTTTTTCTCTTCCAATCTTCAAATCAAGACTCTGTTAGTAGTATGCCTTAGAGCATATCATTTAGTATGTATATTGTACATATTTTTATTAATAAAAGGCATTTCCACTTTTCTGTTTACATAATATATTTATGTGTAATAGAAAAGGTCCATTGATATTTTGTTAGAAATATTATTCTTAAGTTGTTAAGAATATGAGTGACAATATTTCTAGCACAAAGTATCATAAATAGGTTCATAATCGAGGATACTTCATAATAAGGACATGACTTATCCAGAAAGATTGTATTCATGTTTGTTACCAAGTTATTTATATGAGATATAAATAAGATGGAATGGTGAGTCTCATGCCATATAACAAATATGATAGGCACTTATAAATGATAAGTAGGCCGAACCAGTGACACTTATGACAAGCACATGGAGTTTACTCTTGTCAATGTTTTGTCATAAATCATATCAGTGCATATAATCTTTAGACCTGAGATAGCACAGTTATCTTGTATATAGGTAGTTTGAGTTTGATACTGCTTTCATACTTGTACTGTGTATGGGTACATGGGCATGTGTTGGCTCCTACTAGTTATATATGGAGGTAGGTGTTGATCAAGATGGAATCTGTTCTTCTAAGTAAATAGAGATAAAATCCTATGTTCATTTAATTGTTCTTGATGTTTCAAGTTCCTGGCCAGGACAGATAGATTTATTTAGAAAAGAATTTCTGATGAGAAAATCTTTTTAATCAAGAACTGGAATTAAAAGAGAACATAATATTCATTGCGAATGCAGCTTGACATAAACCATGACTCCAGCTTGAGTTGGAATTTTGTAACAGAGAGATTCTAGTGCATGGTAACATATGATTATAGGTTCATTTAAGGTAAACCTTATTACTAATTGGGTGGCCATGGCATGCTATGCTAGGTGTTAACCATGGTCTATGAGGTTCATAAAATGATTTAGAGAAATCATTTATGGTAAGAAAGAGTTTTGATGATATTAAGAGTTGATATCATGTCTCATTGCCAATTAGTGATGAGCCTAGTAAGTCACACACATACACAAGTTATCACTTATTTAAATATGATTTAATTAATTAATTAAAGAGTTTAATTGATTAATTAAATAGGTTTGGTTTGCAATTAAATTGCAAAGTCCCTAGCATGACTTGAAATCAAATCTAGATTATTGGATGTGTAGTATAAATTAAATTTATATTTAAAGTGTTTAAATATGAATTTAATTAATGAGAAATTAATTAATAGAGATTAATTAATTAATTTATATTTGATATAAATTAATTAGAAGAAGAAAAATAATTATTTTGGGTTGAGAACTCAAAATTAAAACACAGGGGCATTTTGGTCATTTTGCAGTGTGACACGTGGCACCAAGAGATGGTGACACATGGCATAACACATAAGCTTGCCATATGTTTTTTTAATCATGTAAGATGATTAAAATCAAGATTAAATATAGGTTTGACACTTGGCACAATGTGATTGGGTCACTTAAACCTAGAGCTAATCAAAGGGTGACATGTGGCAAGGGTTTAATGTGTTAACCTAGCTATTTAAGTGTGGTTATGAAAAGAAAAAATAACCAGCAGCCACTCATCTCCTTTGTCACGCCACTTTGAGGGTTTTTATCTCTTCTTCTTCATCTCTTATCAATTCAAAGAGATTAGCCATCAATCTCTTGAATTAAGAACGCTAGAAATTGCTTCTAGTGTCTTGTTTACATCTCTAATCTCTTAAAAGGCAGAACTTGAATTTCTAATTAATAGAAAAAGCTTTAGAAGCTGTTCAAGGGCTGCCATAGGTGTTCTTGGTGTGGACAAGCTAGAGGGACAACATCTGGTGTCCTGAAGATGAATCTCAAAGGCGCAGACACGTTGCAGTACATCAAAAGGTTAGTGTAATCGTTCTTGATTTAATCTAGGGTTCTAAAATTAATCTGATTAATTTTAAAATCTTAAATGGCAAATACAGATCCAAAAACATATTAAAAGAGTTTTAATATGTTGTTTATCATTGAAATCAAATAGATAAAAATAAATCTTGCATGATGCATGTGACCCTAGGTGAAAATTTTTGAATTCAATGGTATAAACTTGTGTTTTTCACGCCTGCCTTCAATTGGTATCAGAGCCACTATATTTGCCATTTAGATTGATGTTTATATGATTTAATTGTGTGTTTGATCATGAGATCAAAAGTTTATTGCTAGTTGCAAAGTCAAGGTGGCGGCACAAATGATGAACACCATGGTGCGCATGGTTGATGCGTCACAATGGTGTGCAAAGGTAAATGGATGGTGAATGTGCAATTGTTGTATGATCTAAGATCCATTTTATGTCTAATTAAATTGTTTAATTAGAATTTTTATCACACAATTAAATTATGATTCAAATCAGAATTTTAAAAATTGTTTGAATGTGATTCAAATCTGAATTTTAAAAGTTGTTTGAATGTGATTCAAATCTGAATTTTTAAAGTTTTTTGAATCATATTTAAATCTGATTTTTTAAAATTGATTGAATAAAATTCAGATCTGATTTTTTAAAAAATATTTGAATGTGATTCAAATCTGAATTTTTAAAGTTGTTTGAATGTGATTCAAATCTGAATTTTTAAATTTATTTGAATGAGATTCAAATCTGAATTTTTAAATTTATTTGAATCATATTCAAATCTGGATTTTTAAGTTGAATATGAGATATTCAATTTAATTTAAGTATGTATGTTTTATTTAATTGTTAAATAGTGATATGCATGATGGATGATCATGGACTACAAAAGACCAATGTGATTGGATTTATTTCTTTTATGTTTCTTTGGGATTGTAAATTAATTAATTATTTTTAATTTATTTTGGGCATGTATTATTAAGTTTGTAATAATTTTTGGGTTGTAATTTCATTTATTTAAGTTCTTGTAAATTCGCCTTGGTATGCCAAGGATTACTATTTAATATTGGATTGCAAGAAGTTCAAGGAGGTCAAGAGCATTGGTGGGACTAGTGGGAGGAATTCAAGATCAAGTGTTGATTATGTACTCCTTCAGCAACTCTTGTAAAATGAATGAATGAAATGCACCTAGGAATGCTCTGATTCAATTCTTGGTGGCTCAGAATTAAATCCCTTAGAAAGTCCATGATCATACCATATTTACTGCTTATCCATGAATGCATGAGATGTATGGGAATGTATGCAATTATATGATATATGCATGCTAAATGGATAATGTGCAAAGTGAGACCTTAATAGTAAATAGAATGACCATAAAATCTTTCAAACAAATGATTAAGTTGGAAATGCTATAATTAAAGTAATTATAACATAGGCCCTCCATTGGGGCAATTATTTTAAGAAATTTTAAATAGTTGCATAAGATGCAATTTTTTTAAGAGATTTTCTTAAGAATAATTGTTAAGCATGAGATGTTGTAAATATGTAAATGGTTTAGTGGCCAATATTGGATGTACCTGAGGACATTAAAATTATTTGCATAATTACTGGCTCAATGGGATCAACTTAACTAATGCAAGATAAGTCAATAATGGATGTACCTGAGATTTTGAGCATTAGGGGCTAGGTAAAGGATTGAACCTCACATGAGATGTAATGGGCAAAGAGTTGCTCACTTATAGTTTATTGTAATTCCAATAATGGATGTACCTGAGGATGATCAATAGAATTATAAGAATTCAATCACCCATTAGAAATCCATCCAACTAGGATTTCCGTTTTCTACTTTGGAAGTGTAGGATTCGCTAAGTTAGTGGGAGGACCAATTTGATTAAAAGACCATAATCATTTTGGTTAATTACATGATAAATTTACTAATTAATCTGGTTATTTTCTACAGTTAATTTTCTGATAAAAATGAGCACAAAACAACCACCACCATCCAATATCCTTGCAAGCATACTTGATCACAATAGGTTGACAGGACCTAATCTGTCTGATTGGCTAAGAAATTTGAAACTTGTCCTGAACCTTGAACATATAGGATATGTGACACCCCTTACCCGTGTACAGTATACCCGAGTAAGTAATGCCACACGGTGTACCGGCACACTCTAATATACCTTAATTATTTTATACCATGCTTTTGAATATAATTTGTGAAATATACTTTATTTAAGCCATTTATCAAAATTATTATTTATTTGAGTTTTCGAAAATTTTAAAGAAAATCCGGCGGAGTACCGGCTAAAAATGGAGAAAACCGTTCTTCGGAACCAGTTAAAAACACTTCCAATATTTTTATTCCATCATCTCAAACTCCAATATCCAAAATCTCAACAATATTTCTCAATTTCAATTCTCAATAATCTTTTCATTTCTCAAACATCCATTTCTCATATACAAGCGATAAACACATGCTCAAATTTTGCATTCATAGTCATAACTTTCATTATTTATATGAACATCAAAATATATTACATGAGTTCAAATACATATGAGAAAGTAAAAATCTGCTACAAAATATCAAAATGACAAAATGACACCTAGTGCCCTACCAATGCACTGCAGGTAGTGAGGTGACACGGACACTATGCAGATCTACAGGATGAACTCACCCAGTCTGTGGTCTGCTGGGCTCACGATTGGGATCTCCAGTACCTACGCGTGGCAAAAGCAACGCGCTAAGCAATAATGCTTAGTGGTGCAATAATATAATAAAAGAAAATAGCAAGAAAACGAATATATAGTGAATGTGTATGATTCATTTGTTTAGTATGGTTATATATACATTAATTCAATAATTTTGTTCACTTTCATTCATTTGGTTGCCCAAGTAACCTACACTAGACGACTGGACTGGATAACGGGTAAACTGGCACTGGGTATCTAGTACCTCAGGCCGTCACACCATCGGTCGCATATGCATCACTCGGCAGGCAAATGTACGCCTACCAAGTCAGAATAATCTCAGGCACAAGGCCAAGTCTCAATGCAAAGTCAGAATGGCTAAAAGCCATAAAATTACAGAATGGCATATTGCCATGTGCAGTACTGCTAACTGAACCCTATTGGCATGCCAAACTATCCAAACCAATCTTGTTAGGTATACTGGGGCATTTGAAACTTTTAAATTCTTCAATTTGTGAATTTCAAATTTTTGGTGTCACTATTCATCATTGGTCAACAAAAATGTTGACTTTTAGAATAAAAATGTGTACATTGACTTTGGCACTCCCAACATACCACATTTGGTATTTAAAACTTGTTGGCATTAAGCGTTAATACCATTCCAAAGTGTAACTCAACACAAGCAGAATTTTCAGTTTTGGTGAGTCAAATTCACTGTTCCATTGGACACTGTTACTGTGGGAATTTGAAGAAATGTAAAACATGAAAGTTGTTTCTTATTTTGTCTAGTTGAATTTCCTTTTTTGAATCACTCCATTTGGAGTTTTGTAGCTCCAGATATGGCCCAAAAACCCAAGCTGGCCGGATTGCCAAATCTGCAGAATTACCATATCTACAGTAACATGAACAGTGACTGCCACTGCCATTTGGGTTAGGTTCTGGCCATAATTTGGGGTAGGTTCCTTCATGAAAGTTGTTTTTCTATGTCTTAACTTGTTGCTGTAAAACTTTCAGGTTAATTGACCAAATATACAGTGAGTTATGGCTAAATGAATAGTTACTGTTCATTTGGTCAATTCTGCAGAATCAGTGCAGGGTATCCGGATTGGGGCCAAGTTTTGGTCCTCTTGCTTTGGTCTTTTGGGCATGGTTTCTTCAGCAAAAATGTGCCATTATAAGCCTAGTTTCATGTCCAATTGGCCAAACACCAATTGGACTAACACAGCCCAAGTTATGGCAGTGCAAAGGGACTGAATTTTCAGTCCCTATGCTGCTGTCCTAGGGCAGCATGCAACCTCATTTTGGAACCCTATTTTTCAGTCCATTTGTTGGTCAAATTACCTAAAATGGTCACTAATTGACCATTAAAATGTTCTCTAATAATTTCCTAAGCCAAGTCACATTTTCACCTTTCCAAACCCTAATGTCCAACTAAATTTACTCATAACCTTAGTTAACATACTTAGTTTAATGTCCATGTATATTAATACCTTAACCATCATTTCTAGCCACTATAATTTTATTAAAACAATCAACCTCATACTTCCATAGGGCTGCCGAAAATTTAAGGTACCATAACACATGTAATTTACTTCAATTCCTTAAAATTTCTTAGCTCAAAATGATGTTCTAACTAGGATTTAAAAGAAAGAGAATGAAATTGTAGCACTAACCTCAAGTGGCAGAATTTTCCAAGCCCCTAAACTTCACTTTTCTTCCTTTTCTTAGGTGCCAAAAGCTTTGTCTAGGTGTGGGATTAATTTTTGATGAAGGGACTTATGGGTTTTAGGGTGAAATAAAGGAGGGAATTGAGCTTTGATTAGGTTGTCAATGGTGGTTTGGGGTACCCTAGGGTTTCGGTTGGTAAGAGAATGAGGAGGGGCTGCTGAAATTTTTAGTTATTTAGTCTTCATTTAGTCTTTTTATTTGTTAGTCAAAGGATGGCTTAATTATAATTGGTCCAAATTTTCTTAATGACATCACCATGATGTCATAATTAAGCTTTTTCCTCATTTTTTTTCCTTTCCTCCACTACTCATTTTCAATTTGATTTCTAGTAATGTTTATTCATATTTTATGTCATATTAATTATTTACTCAACTGGACAAGTCGGCCAAAAATCACCTCTGAAGGCGAAATGACCAAAATGCCCTCCGTTTGGCTTAACGGGTCAAAATTGTCTGTACCGATTGAAAAATTTTTCTAGGTATTTTCTTGGCATTCTAATGCCATGGGAACCTCAGTAACCCTTCTCTGGAGTCCCAAAAATTATTTTACAATTTTTCCCCCGGGTCTAGGGTTCCTCGTTGCGAGAACTGCAACTTCCCTCCGGTTACCCATTGCTAGGGCACCGGCTCATTTAACTCGGTTGTATTTTATTTCTAAAATTTTTACTAAATTTTTCTTTTTAATATTTGAGTTAATTATGTTTTCCGACTTTAGTTTAAATATTTTTCCGGACATTCTAGCTGTCCGGACCGACACCGGTCACCGGAACAGTAGGATGTACGGAGTGGTTACCGGGAGGGTGTTACAACTCTTCCCCTCTAATTTAAATTTCGTCCTCGAAATTTACCTGATGCAAACAGTTGAGGGAACTGTTGCCTCATCGTCTCTTCACTTTCCCAAGTTGCCTCCTCGGTGTTGTGGTGCCTCCAAAGCACTTTCACTAGTGGAATCTGCTTGTTTCTCAACTCTTTCACTTCCCGAGCCAAGATCCGTAGAGGTTCTTCTTCATATGTCAAATCCGGTTGTATTTCAATTTCTTCTCTGGAAATTACATGTGAAGGGTCTGAGCGGTATCTTCTAAGCATAGACACGTGGAACACATTATGGATCTTGTCCAGCTCTGGTGGTAAAGCTAGCCTATAGGCCATTGGACCCACACGTTCAATGACTTCATATGGGCCAATGAACCTAGGGCTTAACTTACCTTTCCTTCCAAACCTCAATACCTTCTTCCATGGTGACACCTTGAGGAACACTTTGTCGCCAACCACATATTCTATTTCTTTTCTCTTCAGGTCGGCATAAGATTTCTATCTGTCTGAGGCAACTTTCAGATTGGCTTTGATTATCTTTACCTTCTCCTCACTGCTTCACCGTGTCCTGCCCTACCGCTTGTTCGCCAATTCAGTCCAAAGACACCGAGTTCTAAATTTTCTCCCATACAGTGCTTCATATGGGGCCATTTGGATGCTAGCTTGGTAGCTATTGTTGTATGCAAACTCTGCCAGTGGGAGGTATCTATCCCAACTTCCCTCAAATTCAATGACACAACTCCTCAGCATATCCTCAAGGACCTGATATATATTTCATGTTATTGTTATCATTTCTATTCAATATTTGTATCAATTTCATTGGTTTCAATTGTTTACCTGGATTACTCTTTCTGATTGCCCATCCGTCTGAGGATGGAAAGCTGTGCTGAAATGGAGTTGTGTACCCAAGGACTCATGCAACTTCTTCCAGAATCTTGATGTAAACCTTGGGTCTCGATCAGATATGATGGAAAGTGGAATTCCATACAGTCTAACTATCTCACTGATATACAATTCTGCTAACTTCTCCAAAGGAGTAGTCACCCTAATCGCGTAAAGTGTGCTAACTTTGTCAATCTATCAACTATCACCCATGCTGCATCATGTTTCTTCCGGGTGAGAGGTAGACCACTTACAAAATCCATGGTGACCCGATCCCATTTCCATTCAGGTATGCATATAGGTTGTAGCAAACCCGATGGAACTTGATGTTCTGCCTTGACTTACTGACATGTCAAGCATTTAGTCACATAGTCAGCTATGTCCTTCTTCATACTGTGCCACCAATATCAAGCTTCAGATCATGATACATCTTTGTACTTCCTGGTGCATAGCATACACACCGGTGTGTGCCTCTTTAGAATACTGGTCTTCAATTCCCATCATCCGTACACACGCCTTCCTTTGTAGTACAGACACCCATCCGCTTTCACCCCATAGTCGCTGCTTCTCCTCCGAGATTTTTTCATAATAGTCATTAGCTTCTCATCCGCCTTTTGCCCATCTAAAATCTGTCAGAGCAGTGTTTGGCCTCACTAGCAACTCACCAAAATAGCTCCATCTCGAACCAAAGATAGACGGCATTCAATGATCTCAAAGTCATGGATTTTCGCTCAAAGCATCAAGAATCGCATTTGCCTTCCTGTGATGGTAGTCAATTACACAGTCATAATCCTTCAAGAACTCAATCCATCGCCTCTGTCTAAGGTTGAGCTCCTTCTGGGTTGGCAAATATTTCAGGCTTTTGTGGTCTGTGTAAATGTAGCACTTTTCACCATACAAGTAGTGCCTCCATATCTTTAGTGTGAAGATAATTGCTGCAAGCTCTAGATCATGGGTAGGGTAGTTCTGCTCATGTGGCCTTAGCTGCCTGGAAGCATAGGCGATCACTTTCCCCTCTTGCATCAACACACACCCTAACCCATTATGAGAGGCATCACTGTAGACCACAAAGTCCTTCCCTGACACTAACTGTGTTAACACTGGTGCCTCTGTCAACATAGCCTTCAACTTCTCAAAACTGGTCTGACACTTGTCATTCCATTCAAATCTGACATTCTTGTGTAACAACTTGGTCATTGGAGCAGCTATTAGGGAAAATCCCTTCACAAATCTTCTGTAATACCCAGCTAGCCCCAAGAAGCTTCTGACCTCAGTTGTATTCCTGGGAGGCTTCCATTCCATCACTGCTTCTATTTTCTTGGGATCCACCCTAATCCCATCAGCTGACACTATGTGTCCAAGGAATGCTATCTCATTCAGCCAAAAGTCACACTTGGACAACTTAGCATACAGCTTCTTTTCCCGCAGGGTTTGCAAAACAATCCTCAAATGCTCATCATGTTCTTCATTGGTCTTCGAATACACCAAAATATCATCAATAAAAACCACTACGAACCGATCTAGGTATGGATGGAAGATACGGTTCATAAGGTCCATAAATGCCGCTGGTGCATTTGTTAGGCCAAAGGGCATCACCAGAAACTCATAATGCCCATACCGGGTCCTGAATACAGTATTGGGCACATCTACATCCTTCACTCTCAACTGATGATACCCTGATCTGAGATCAATCTTAGAAAATACTCATGCTCCCTTTAACTGATCAAACAGATCATCAATTCTAGGCAACGGATATTTGTTCTTAACTGTCACTTTATTCAACTGCCGGTAATCAATACATAACCTCAAAGTCCCATCCTTCTTTTTTCACAAACAAAGACCGAGCTCCCCATGGTGACACACTGGGGCGTACGAACCCCTTATCTAACAACTCTTGCAACTGAGTTTTCAACTCCCTCAATTCAGTGGGTGCCATCCTATAAAGAGCAATGGAAATAGGTGTCAGACTCTACAGTTGTCTCAATAGCAAATTCAACTTCCCTTTCTCGTGGCAAACTGTGCAATTCTTCAGAAATACCTGGAAGTCTCTCACCGTGGGTATGTCACTCGATTTGGCTTAGCCTCGCCTAGTATCCACCACATGTGCTAGGTAGGCTTCACACTTTTCTCATCATTCTTCTTGCAACGGTGGTCGAGATGACATTGGACAAGAAATCGCCCTTTCCCCACAATCGTGATCTCATTACCCTCTCAAGTTTTTAGAGAAATTCTCTTCAATTTGCAATCAACTATTGCCGATGACGTGACAACCACCCATTCCCAATATCACGCCAAACTCATGGAAGGGCAACTCAATTAGGTCCGCCAAGAATTCATACCCCTAATCCTTAACGCAACCCTTGTATACTTTGTTCACTACCACATCGTGGCCCAATGGATTAGTGACCAGAAGGTCTTGGTCACTCTCCCCTACTAGTATCCCCCTTTCTACGGGTAGGTTGATGCAACTATAGGAATGAGTGGATCCTGGATCCACCAATGCATGCACAGGAGTATTGTAGAGGGAAAACGTACCCCTGATGACGTCCGGGGCATCTTGCTCCTCCTAAGCTCTCAGGGCATAATTTCTGGCAGGTGGTCTGTTATCCGCCTTCTCGCCGCTCGATGCAGCCTCGAGATGGTCCCACAGCTGGATTTACTGCACCTTTTACCCCTTAGTGGTGCAGGAGCAGTCCATCGCTTGTGTTGGAGCAAATGTAGTAGTTCTCAAGGTGACGCTTCTTCAACCGATGTTCTGCTGACCCACACCTTGCAGTGCACCGCCATTTCTCCAACATTCCCCTTGTGCCATTTCGTGCAATGCGACATGCAGACGATCATGGGGCTGGTCACCTCAACCCCATCCCGCGAGAGCTGCCCACTGATCGGGTGGACTGACCTCTCCTCGGGGTGAATCGGGCCTGGGCCTCGAGACCGACTCCCGACTCGTGATTGACCCAAACTCGTGCAGAGGACCCTTGAACTTCTTACCAAATGCATGGGCTAAACTAGACCGACGGTCCCCTCTTCTCGCTCTCCCTTCCGGTCCGCCACCGATTCTCACTTTTTCAACTCTTATTGCAGCTTCCACTAGCTTGCTAAATTCTGTGATTCCCAAGGCAGTGAGCTGGATCTTGATGTTGTCATTTAGTCCCTCTTCAAATCTCTTGCACCTTTCAGCTTCATTAGGGACTATCTCCCTTCCATAGCGGCTCAATCTTACGAATTCCTTCTCATATTCGGCCACTGACAGCTGCCTCTCGCCTCAAAGTTAATAAACTCTCTTCTTCTCTCTTCCGTATACAAGACTACATATTTCTTCTTGAATTCAGAGAGGAAGAAATCCCAAGTTACAGCTTCTGGCTGCACTTCACTGGACATAGTGTCCCACCATTCGTAGGCATCGTCTTGTAACAAGGATACAACAGCTTCTAAGTTCTCGCTGGGTGCAAGAAGTTGTTTTAGGACTCACTGCCTGCTCAACCAATTTTCTACGCAATGCAGTCATCTTCTCTCTTGCCATAGAAATCCACCGCCCAAACTTTCTTAGCCTTTCCAGTGTGATTTACTGTGGAGCCGGTGGTGGTGGTGGTGCCGGCATTACCCTACCATTTGTCTAAAGAAATCGGCCATTTGTTGAACATGGCTCGTGGAGGCCGAGCGTGCTCGCCGAGCCAAGCGGAGTAGGTTCTCCCCTACCCCGCCTCACCAAGCACGGTGGAGCATGACTCTCCACTTCCTCCTCAACCGCCTCGAGATGAAGGGTCCATATCCTATTCAAAATAAGAAAACAAACAGATCTCGCATTAGTGTCACCTCGACTCTTACAAATGCAATGCATGGTATGGACTCAATCTAGGACCAGAACGCCTAAACCGTGCTCGATACCACTAAATGTGACACCCTTACCCGTACAAGATACCCGAGTAAGTAATGCCACACTGTACCAAGACACTCTAATATACCTTAATTATTTTATACCATGCTTTTGAATATAATTTGTGAAATATACTTTATTTAAGCCATTTATCAAAATTATTATTTATCTGAGGTTTCGAAAATTTTAAAGAAAATCCGGCGGAGTTGTAACACCCTCCCGGTAACCACTCCGTACATCCTACTGTTCCGGTGACCGGTGTCGGTCCGGACAGCTAGAACGTCCGGAAAAATATTTAAACTAAAGTCAGGAACCAAAATTAACTCAAATATTAATAAGAAAAATTTAGTAAAAATTTTATAAATAAAATACAACCAAGTCAAACGAGCCTGCCCAAGCCGAGGGTAATCGAGGGAAGTTGCTTTCGCAACGAGGAGCCCTAGACCTGGGGGAAAAATTATAAAATAATTTTTGGGACTCCAGAGAAGGGTTATTAAGGTTTCCATGGCATTAGAATGCCAAGAAAATACCTAGAAAAATTTTTCAATCGGTACAGACAATTTTGACCCGTTAAGCCAAACGGAGGGCATTTTGGTCATTTCGCCTTCAGAGGTGATTTTTGGCCGACTTGTCCAGTTAAGTAAATAATTATTATGACCCAAAATATGAATAAATATTGCTAAAAATTAAATTGAAATGTGGTAGAAAAGAAAAGGAAAGAAAATGAAATAAAAGCCAATTTTGACATAATGTGATGTCATTAACATACCCCCAACCAATCAAAATTTGACAAGCCTTCTTAAACCACTTAAAAGAGTCAAAATGAAGACCAAAATCACTAAAATTTCCAGCAGCCCTCACCTTCACAAATGCTCACCCGTAGCTCTCAAATCCCATAGCCAAACTTCCATTGATTTTCAACCAAAGCTCACTTTCTCTCTTTTCACCATAAACCCTAAACCCCTTTCATTAAAAGTTGTCCACTCATCTTAGGGAAGTGTTTGGCAGCCTAGAAAGTGAAGGAAAGTGAAGTTTTGAGTGGGAAAATCTTCCTAATCAAGGTTAGTTCATATATGAAGTTTAAAACTCATTAGTTCCATGATCTATGCTTGTAATGAATGAAAAATTGTGAAATAATGAAACAAATCCATGTGTAGCTCTACCAAAGAATTTAGGCAGCCCTATGGGAGATTGAGGTTGATTGTTTGATAAGCTTAGAATGGTTGGAAATCATGGTTATGATATTAATATGCATGGAGACTTAAGTAAGTATGTTAATCAAAGTGTATGAGTAATGAGTTTGGACATTAGGGTTTGTGTAGGTGAAATATCGGTTCATAAGGTCTTTATTGATGATATTTTGGTGTATTCCAAGACTAGGGAAGAACATGATGAGCATTTGAGGATTGTTCTGCAAACCCTGAAAGAAAAGGAGTCAGATGCTAAGTTGTCCAAGTGTGACTTTTGGCTGAGTGAAATTGCATTCCTTGGACACATAGTGTCAGCTGATGGGATTAGGGTGGATCCCAAGAAAATAGAAGCAGTGATGGAATGGAAGCCTCCCAGAAATACAACTGAGGTCAGAAGCTTCTTGGGGCTAGCTGGGTATTACAGAAGATTTGTGAAGGGATTTTCCCTAATAGCTGCTCCAATGACCAAGTTGTTACACAAGAATGTCAGATTTGACCGAATGACAAGTGTCGCACAGCTTTGAGAAATTGAAGGCTATGTTGACAGAGGCACCAGCAGCACACACAATGTCGTGAAGGACTTTGTGGTCTATAGTGATGCCTCACATAATGGGTTAGGTGTGTATTAATGCAAGAGGGGAAGGTGGTCGCCATGCCTCCGTGCGCTGAGGCCACACGAATGTAACTACCCTACCCATGATCTAGAGCTTGCAGCAATTATCTTCGTGATCAAGATATGGAGGCATTACTTGTATGGTGAAAAGTGCTACATTTACACAGACCACAAGAGCCTGAAATATTTGCCAACCCAGAAGGAGCTCAACCTTAGACAGAGGCAATGGATTGAGTTCCTGAAGGACTATGACTGTGTAATTGATTACCATCCTGGGAAGGCAAATGTAATTGCTGATGCTTTGAGCAGGAAATCCATGACAGCCTTGAGATCATTGAATGCCCGTTTATCTTTGGTTCGTGATGGAGCTATCTTGGCTGAGTTGCAGTGAGGCCAAACTCACAAAGAGATTTTAGATAGGCAAAAGGCGTATGAAAAGTTAATGGCTATTATGAACAAGATCCTGTGGGAAAAGCGCTGACTATGGGGTGAAAGCAGATGGGTGTCTCAGACATAAAGGAAGACTGTGTGTACAAGATGATGGGGAATTGAAGACCAGTATTCTAAAAGAGGCACACACCAGTGTATATGCTATGCACCCAGGAAGTACAAAGATGTATCATGATCTGAAACTCCAGTATTGGTGGCCTGGCATGAAGAGAGATATCGGTGACTATGTGACTAAATGCTTGACATGTCAGCAAGTCAAGGAAGAACATCAAGTTCCATCGGGTTTGCTACACCATACGCATACCCGAATGGAAATGGATCGGTCACCATGGATTTTGTAAGTGGTCTGCCTCTCACCCAGAGGAAACATGATGCAGCATGGGTAATAGTGGATAGATTGACAAAGTCAGCACACTTTCTGCCAGTTAGGACTGACTACTCACTAGAGAGGTTAGCAGAATTATATATAGTGAGATAGTTAGACTGCATGGAATCCCACTTTCCATCATATCTGATCGAGACCCAAGGTTTACATCGAGATTTTGGAAGAAATTGCATGAATCCTTGGGTACACAACTCCATTTCAAGACAGCCTTTCCATCCTCGACGGATGGGCAATCAAAGAGTAATCTGTAAACAATTGAAACCCATGAAATTGATACAAATATTGAACTGAAATGATAACAATAACGTGAAATACTTGTCAGGTCCTTGAGGATATGCTGAGGAGTTGTGTCATTGAGTTTGAGGGAAGTTGGGATAGATACCTCCCACTGGCAGAATTTGCATACAACAATAGCTACCAAGCTAGTATTCAAATGGCCCCGTATGAAGCAATCAGATGGGAGAAAATGTAGAACTCCAGTGTGCTGGACTGAATTGGGTGAAGACAAACTGGTAGGGCTAGACCTGGTGAAACAGGCTGAGGAGAAGGTGAAATCAATCAAAGCCAACTTAAAGATTGCCTCGCATGCATGTAAATCTTATGCCGACCTGAAGAGAAAAGAAATAGAATATGTGGTTGGCGATAAAGTGTTCCTCAAGGTGTCACCGTGGAAAAGGTATTGAGATATGGAAGAAAAGGTAAGATGAGCCCTAGGTTCATTGGCCCATATGAAGTCATTGAACGTGTGGGTCCAGTGGCCTATAGGCTAGCTTTACCACCAGAGCTGGACAATATCCACAATGTGTTCCATGTATCCATGCTCAGAAGATACCGCTCAGACCCTTCACATGTCATCTCCAGAGAAGAAATTGAAATACAACCGGATTTGACAAATGAAGAAGAACCTCTACGAATCTAGGCTCTGGAAGTGAAATAGTTGAGGAACAAACAGATTCTACTGGTGAAAGTGCTTTGGAGGCACCACAACACAGAGGAGGCAACTTGGGAAAGTGAAGAAACGATGAGGCAACAGCTTCCTCAACTGTTTGGATCGTAAATTTCGAGGACGAAATTTAAATTAGAGGGGAAGAGTTGTAACACCCTCCAGAACCACTCCGCACATCCTACTGCCCGTGATCGGTGTCGGTCCTGATAGCTAGAACGTCCTAAAAATATTTAAACTAAAGTCAGAACCAAAATTAACTCAAATATTAAAAAGAAAAAAATAGTAAAAATTTAATAAATAAAATACAACCAAGTCAAACGAGCATGTGCTGCGAGGTAACTGGAGGGAAGTTGCGGTTCTCGCAACGAGGAGCCCTAGACCTGGGGGAAAAATTATAAAATAATTTTTGGGACTCCAGAGAAGGGTTATTAAGGTTTCCATGGCATTAGAATGCCAAGAAAATACCTAGAAAAATTTTTCAATCGATACAGACAATTTTGACCCGTTAAGCCAAACTGAGGGCATTTTGGTCATTTAGCCTTCATAGGTGATTTTTGGCCGACTTGTCCAGTTAAGTAAATAATTATTATGACCCAAAATATGAATAAATATTGCTAAAAATTAAATTGAAATGTGGTAGAAAAGAAAAGGAAAGAAACATGAAATAAAAGCCAATTTTGACATAATGTGATGTCATTAACATACCCCAAACCAATCCAAATTTGACAAGCCTTCTTAAACCACTTAAAAGAGTCAAAATGAAGACCAAAATCACTAAAATTTCCAGCAGCCCTCACCTTCACAAATGCTCACCCGTAGCTCTCAAATCCCATAGCCAAACTTCCATTGATTTTCAACCAAAGCTCACTTTCTCTCTTCTTTTCACCATAAACCCTAAACCCCTTTCATTAAAAGTTGTCCACTCATCTTAGGAAGTGTTTGGCAGCCTAGAAAGTGAAGGAAAGTGAAGTTTTGAGTGGGGAAAATCTTCCATAATCAAGGTTAGTGCATATATGAAGTTTAAAACTCATTAGTTCCATGATCTATGCTTGTAATGAATGAAAAATTGTGAAATAATGAAACAAATCCATGTGTAGCTCTACCAAAGAATTTAGGCAGCCCTATGGGAGATTGAGGTTGATTGTTTGATAAGCTTAGAATGGTTGGAAATCATGGTTATGATATTAATATGCATGGAGACTTAAGTAAGTATGTTAATCAAAGTGTATGAGTAATGAGTTTTGACATTAGGGTTTTGTAGGTGAAATTGTGACTTAGCTTAGGAAATGGTTAGGAACTTTTGATGGTCAATTAATGACCATTTTAGGTAGGTTGACCCTAATTAGAACTGAAAAATTGGATGGCAAACTCATAGGTGAAAACTGCCCTATGGATTAAGCATAGGGACTGAAATTTCAGTCCCTTTGCACTGCCATAACTTGGGCAGTGGTAGTCCAATTGGTGTTTGGCCATTTGGACATGAAACTAGGCTTATAATGGCACATTTTTTCTGAAGAAAGCATGCCCAAAAGACCAAAGCAAAAGGGTCAAAACCCAGCCACAATCCGAACCCTGAAACTGAATTCTCAGAGAATTTGCCAAATGAACAGTAACTGTTCATTTGGCCATAAGTCACTGTAGATTTGGTCAATTGGTCTGAAATGTTTACAGCAACAAGTTAAGACATAGACAAACAACTTTCATGAAGGAACCTACCCCAAATTATGGCCATAACCCATTCAACCAAGTGACTCAAGTCACTGTTCATGCACTGTAGATATGGTAAAATTCTGCAGACTGCATATCCGGGCAGCTTGGGTTTTTGAGCCATATCTGGAGCTACAAAACTCCAAATGGAGTGATTCAAAAAAGGAAATTCAACTAGACAAAATAAGGAACAACTTTCATGTTTTACATTTCTTCAAATTCCAACAGTAACAGTGTCCAATGGAACAGTGAATTTAGGGCACCAAAACTGAAATTTTCTGCTAGTGTGGGTTACACTTTGAAATTGCAAAAACACTTAATGCCAACAAGTTTTAAACACCAAATGTGGTATGTTGGGAGTGCCAAAGTTGATGTACACATTTTTATGCTAAAAGTCAACATTTTTGTTGACCAATGATGAATAGTAACACAAAAAAAGTTGAAATTCACAAATTGACGAAGTTAAGAGTTTCAAATGCCCTAGTATACCTAACAAGATTGGTTTGGATAGTTTGGCATGCCAATAGGGTTCAGTTAGCAGTACTGCACATGGCAAAAATGCCATTATGTGATTTCATGGCTTTTAGCCATTCTGACTTTGCATTGAGACTTGGCCTTGTGCCTGATATCATTTACAGCTTGTTAGCTGTTCTGTTGCACACCGGGAGATGCATATGTGACCGATGGTGTGACGGCCCGAGGTACTAGGTACCCAGCGCTACCACCTGCTATCCACCGATGCCTAGTGTAGGTTACTTGGGGCAACCAAATGAATAAAAGTGAACAAAGTTAATGAATTAATGAATATACCAAGATCAAACAAAGAAAGCATACACATTGTATACACATTTATTTTCTTGCTATTTTCTTCTATTATATTATTGCACCACTAAGCATTATTGCTTAGCGTTGCTTTTGCCACGCCTGTAGGTACCGAGACCCCGATCGTGAGCCCAGTAGACCACAGATCGGGTGAGGCCATCCGACGCTCGCGCTGTCCGTGTCACCTCACTACCTGCAGTGCATCGGTAGGGCACTAGATGCCATTTTGTCATCTTGTAATTAACTTTTTTATTTTCTCATATGTATTTAGGATTTATGTAATGTATTTTGAGGTTCATGTAAATAATAAAGATTTATGGTTATGTATGGTATTAATTTGAGTATTTAATGGTTGTTTATATATGAGAACCCTGAGAAAGGGATGTTTTGAAAACTGGAAAGGTTGTTGAGACCTGAAATTGACAAATTACTGAGATATTGATATTGAGTTTTATTGATGATATTGGAGTTTGAGATGATGAAATAAAAATATTGGAAGTGTTTTTAACAGGTTCCGAAGAACGGTTTTCTCCATTTTTAGCCAGACTTCACGGATTTTCTTAAAAATTTTCGGAACCTCAAATGAAATAATACTTTTGATAACTGTTTAAAATAAATCATATTTCATAAATTAATTTCAAAAGCATGACACAAATTAATTAAGGTATATTAGAGTGTTCCAGTACACCGAGTGGCATTACTTATTCGTATACTGTATACGCAGTAAGGGTGTCACATTTAGTGCTATCAGAGCCAGGTTTCGATCCTGGGACCTGTGGGTTATGGGCCCACCAGCTCAATTGGTAAGAGGCAAAGCAAATCCGTGAGGTGATATGGGTTTGAATCCTAGCTCTGCAGGGCGAAGGGATTGAACTCCACCAAAGCGGACAGTACTGATTTGAGTTGCATAGCCGGCCTCTAGAGGGGTACGCCGGCAAGATGGCCACCCATAGAGGGGCTTGAGCCGGGCCCACTAAGTGGGTGTGACAATAAAAAGGCGCTTTTTATTGTCACATCTCGATGGTTCAGCTCAGCCTTCTGGTGGATCTTGCCAAGATAGCTTGATGTCGCCGGGTGGAGTTCTCACGCCGCAGAGTTAGATTCGGTCATCACCACTGAGCTGCCTTACCAATTGAGCAGCTCAATTGGTAAGAGGCGAAGCAAACCCGTGAGGTGATAAGGGTTCGAATCCTAGCTCTGCAGGGCGAAGGGATTGAACTCCACCAGAGCGGACAGTACCTTGTGAGTCGCACCGCCGGCCTCTAGGGGGGTATGCCGGCAAGATGGCCACCCAGAGAGGGGCTTGAGCTGGGGCCCGCTAAGTCGGGATGTGACAGGAGTACCGGCTAAAAATGGAGAAAACCGTTCTTCGGAACCTGTTAAAAATACTTCCAATATTTTTATTCCATCATCTCAAACTCCAATATCCAAAATCTCAACAATATTTCTCAATTTCAATTCTCAATAATCTTTTCATTTCTCAAACATCCATTTCTCATATACAAGCGATAAACACATGCTCAAATTTTGCATTCATAGTCATAACTTTCATTATTTACATGAACATCAAAATATATTACATGAGTTCAAATACATATGAGAAAGTAAAAATCTGCTACAAAATATCAAAATGACAAAATGACACCTAGTGCCCTACCAATGCATCGCAGTAGTGAGGTGACACTGACATCGTGCAGATCTACAGGATGAACTCACCCAAATGTGGTCCGCCGAGCTCACGATCGGGATCTCCAAGACTTACGCTGGCAAGCAACGCGCTAAGCAATAAAGCTTAGAGATGCAATAAAATAATAAAAGAAAATATCAACAAAACGAAAATAAATTGAATGTGTATGAATCATATGAAAAGTAAGGTTATATATACATTAATTCAAGAACTTTGTTCACTTTCATTCATTTGCTGCCCAAGTAACCTACACTAGACGATCGGATCGATAACGAGTAACCGCACCGTATCTAGTACCGCCGCCACACCATCGGGTCGCATATGCATCACCCGGCAGGCAATGTAACGCCTACCAAGTCAGAATAATCTCGTGCACAAGGCCAAGTCTCAATGCAAAGTCGAATGGCTAAAAGCCATAAAATCACGTAATGGCATATTTCCATGTGCAGTACTGCTAACTGAACCCTATTGGCATGCCAAACAATCCAAACCAATCTTGTTAGGTATACTAGGGCATTTGAAACTTTTAAATTCTTCAATTTGTGAATTTCAAATTTTTGGTGTCACTATTCATCATTGGTCAACAAAAATGTTGACTTTTAGAATAAAAATGTGTACATTGACTTTGGCACTCCCAACATACCACATTTGGTGTTTAAAACTTGTTGGCATTAAGCGTTAATACCATTCCAAAGTGTAACTCAACACAAGCAGAATTTTTAGTTTTGGTGAGTCAACTTCACTGTTCCATTGGACACTGTTACTGTGGGAATTTGAAGAAATGTAAAACATGAAAGTTGTTTCTTATTTTGTCTAGTTGAATTTCCTTTTTTGAATCACTCCATTTGGAGTTTTGTAGCTCTAGATATGGCCCAAAAACCCAAGCTAGCCGGATTGCCAAATCTGCAGAATTACCATATCTACAGTAACATGAACAGTGACTGCCACTGCCATTTGGGTTTGGTTCTGGCCATAATTTGGGGTAGGTTCCTTCATGAAAGTTGTTTTTCTATGTCTTAACTTGTTTCTGTAAAACTTTCAGGTCAATTGACCAAATCTACAGTGAGTTATGGCCAAATGAACAGTTACTGTTCATTTGGTCAATTCTGCAGAATCAGTGCAGGGTATTCGGATTGGGGCCAAGTTTTGGTCCTCTTGCTTTGGTCTTTTGGCCATGGTTTCTTCAGCAAAAATGTGCCATTATAAGCCTAGTTTCATGTCCAATTGGCCAAAAACCAATTGGACTAACACAGCCCAAGTTATGGTAGTGCAAAGGGACTGAATTTTCAGTCCCTATGCTGCTGTCCTAGGGCAGCATGCAACCTCATTTTGGAACCCTATTTTTCAGTCCATTTGTTGGTCAAATTACCTAAAATGGTCACTAATTGACCATTAAAATGTTCTCTAATAATTTCCTAAGCCAAGTCACATTTTCACCTTTCCAAACCCTAATGTCCAACTAAATTTACTCATAACCTTAGTTAACATACTTAGTTTAATGTCCATGTATATTAATACCTTAACCATCATTTCTAGCCACTCTAATTTTATTAAAACAATTAACCTCATACTTCCATAGGGCTGCCGAAAATTTAAGGTACCATAACACATGTAATTTACTTCAATTCCTTAAAATTTCTTAGCTCAAAATGATGTTCTAACTAGGATTTAAAAGAAAGAGAATGAAATTGTAGCACTAACCTCAAGTGGCAGAATTTTCCAAGCCCCTAAACTTCACTTTTCTTCCTTTTCTTGGCTGCCAAAAGCTTTGTCTAGGTGTGGGATTAATTTTTTATGAAGGGACTTATGGGTTTTAGGGTGAAATAAAGGAGGGAATTGAGCTTTGATTAGGTTGTCAATGGTGGTTTGGGGTACCCTAGGGTTTCGGCTGGTAAGAGAATGAGGAGGGGCTGCTGAAATTTTTAGTTATTTAGTCTTCATTTAGTCTTTTTATTTGTTAGTCAAAGGATGGCTTAATTATAATTGGTCCAAATTTTCTTAATGACATCACCATGATGTCATAATTAAGCTTTTTCCTCATTTTCTTTCCTTTCCTCCACTACTCATTTTCAATTTGATTTCTAGTAATGTTTATTCATATTTTATGTCATATTACTTATTTACTCAACTGGACAAGT
Source organism: Hevea brasiliensis (assembly GCF_030052815.1). Lineage (NCBI taxonomy): Eukaryota > Viridiplantae > Streptophyta > Magnoliopsida > Malpighiales > Euphorbiaceae > Hevea > Hevea brasiliensis. The sequence goes on along the minus strand of NC_079509.1, from coordinate 29,563,476 downwards.
CGGCCAAAAATCACCTCTGAAGGCGAAATGATCAAAATGCCCTCCGTTTGGCTTAACGGGTCAAACTTGTCTGCACTGATTGAAAAATTTTCTAGGTATTTTCTTGGCATTCTAATGCCATGGGAACCTCAAGAACCCTTCTTCTGGAGTCCCAAAAATTATTTTATAATTTTTCCCCTGTCTAGGGTTCCTCGTTGCGAGAACCGCAACTTTCCTCCGGTTACCCATCGCTAGGGCACCGGCTCATTTAACTCGGTTGTATTTTATTTCTAAAATTTTTACTAAATTTTTCTTATTAATATTTGAGTTAATTATGATTCCCGACTTTAGTTTAAATATTTTTTCGGACATTCTAGCTGTCCGGACCGACACCGGTCACCGGAACAGTAGGATGTACGGAGTGGTTACCGGGAGGGTGTTACAGGATATGTTCTAGATTCAAATGTTCCTGGTCCCTTACCTCCAGAGGCAACACAAGAGGAACATGAAACTTTGGACAAGTGGAAGGAGCATGATATGAGAGCTAAGTGTTACATGCTTGCTTCCATGAGTAATGAGTTACGTACAACATGAGAACATGCAGAGTGCGAGTGAGATCCTCCTTCACCTACAAGAGTTGTATGGTGAGCATAGCAGAATGCTAGGTATGAGATATCTAGATGCTATTCAAGATGAGGATGTCCGAGGGATGTAATGTTGGGGATCATGTCCACAAGATGATTCGGTGATTGAGCAGCTTGGAACACCTTGACTTTAACAAGGATTTCCAACTACAAACGGATTTGATCCTTCACCCTTCCTCGAGTCTTTTGGGAATTTTGTGACAAATTTCCATATGACTAAACAGAATGCACCTTAGCTAGTTTACTCAACATGCTGGTTATTGCCCAAAAGAATATGCTGTGCAATAAAGGAAAAGAGGCGCTTTGGTTGCATCTTCTTCACTGGAAAGTCCAACAAGAAGAAGGGCAATAAGAAAAAGAAACCTCGATTCTGGTCCTTCCAAGAAAATAGCTAAACAGAAAAGGAAGACTAAAGTCGATGGTGGCAAAGGAAAGTGTTTCCAGCCAAAAGGATGGGCACTGGAAAAGGAACCGCCTGCAGTATCTTGCTTCTCAAGGACAAGAAGGATACACCTTCGTAAGGTATGTCCATATCTTGTTATTTAGATTTTGATGATACTCATAGTTCATCTACAAATTGGGTTTTAAATATCGTGCGCTTCACATTTCTAATGATATGCAGGAACTAGTAAATAGTAGCGACTATGCTTCTCAAGATGTTAGAGTCCTGATTGGCAATGGCTCAATCATGAAGCTTTAGCCATAGGATCTAAATCTTTTACATGTTTGGACATGTTTTGTGTTTGGATAATATTTTATATGTACTGATGCTTTTAAGAACATCATTTTTATATCTAGTTTGACTAGAAATGGCTATGAATTTCAACATCGATGATGTTTGCAATATTTATTTTGGAAATAAATATATTGGTTCGTTATATGAATGATGGTCTTTATTATTTGGATAATAATGACAAACACAAATTGAATGCAAGTGATCTAAAAGAATGAAATGCCATGTTGAAAACAAAATAAATTTCAAAATATATTTGAAACTTAAGGTTATGTCATGTTGCGTAAGATAGGATTGCAAACCGGAGAAAATGGGGATTCTATCTCATTGGGCTCGAGCCTACTCCAACTTGTGAATCTTGCCTTCAGGCAAAATGACTAGATCACCCTTTGTTGGACAGGCTAAGAGTCAAAATATTTTGGAGATAATACATAGTGATGTATGTGGTCCATTTATTGATATTGCTAGAGGGAGTTTTCATTATTTTATTACCTTTACTGTTGATAAATCAATGTTTGGGTATTTGTATTTTATGAAATACAAACATGAATCTTTTGAAAAGTTCAAAGAATTTAAATCTGAAGTAGAAAATCAAACAGAAAGAATATTAAAGCTCTTCGATCGATCGTGGAGGTGAATATTTGAGCATCGAATTTAATGAATACTTGAGAGAGCATGGCATTGTTTCTCGCCTAACTCTCCAGAATGCCACAAATGAATGGTGTATCTGAAAGGAGAAATCGTACCCTATTGGATATGGTACGTAGTATGATGAGTGAAGGAACGGAAGCGTGAAAAACACAAGATTATACCATTGAATTCAAAAATTTTCACCTATGGTCACATGCACCATGCAAGATTTATTTTTATCTATTTGATTTCAATGATAAACAACATATTAAAACTCTTTTAATATGTTTTTGGATCTGTATTTGCTATTTAAGATTTTAAAATTAATCGATTAATTTTAGAACCCTAGATTAAATCAAGAACGATTACACTAACCTCTTGATGTGCCGCAATGTTCGCGCTTTGAGATTCGCCTTCAGACACCGTGATGTTGTTCCTCTAGCTTGTCCACACCAAGAACACCTATGGCAGCCCTTGAACAGCTTCTAAAGCCTTTTCTATTAATTAGAAATTCAAGTTCTGCCTTTTAAGAGATTAGAGATAAACAGACACTAGAAACAATTTCTAGTGTTCTTAATTCAAGAGATTGATGGCTAATATCTTTGAATTGATGAGAGATGAAGAGAAATATCTGGATAGGCTCAAAGTGGCGTGACATATGAGAGGAGAGGCTGCTGGTTATGTTTTCTTTTCATAACCCCACTTAAATAGCTATGTTATCACATTAAACCCTAGACACATGTCACCTTATGATTAGCTCTAGGTTTAAGTGACCCAATCACATTGTGCCAAGTGTCAAACCTATATTTAATCTTGATTTTAATCATCTTACATGATTAAAAATATTTGGCAAGCTTATGTGTTATGCCATGTGTCACCATCTCATGGTGCCACGTGTCACAATCAAAATGACCAAAATGCCCTCGTGTCTTAATTTTGAGTTCTTAACCCAAAATAATTATTTTCTTCTTCTAATTAATTTATATCAAATATAAATTAATTAATTAATCTCTATTAATTATTTTCATCAATTAAATTCATATTTAAACACTTTAAATATAAATTTAATTTATACTACACATCCAATAATCTAGATTTGGTTTCAAGTCATGCTAGGACTTTGCAATTTTATTGCAAACTAAATCTATTTAATTAATCAATTAAACTCTTTAATTAATTAATTAAATCATATTTAAATAGGTGATAAGTTGTGTATGTGTGTGACTTACTAGGCTAATCACTAATTGGCAATGAGACATGATATCAACTCTTAATATCATCTTAACTCTTTATTACCATAAATGATTTCTCTAAATCATTTTATGAACCTCATAGACCATGGTTAACACTCTAGCATAGCATGCCATGGCCACCCAATTAGTAATAAGGTTTACCTTAAATGAACCTATAATCATATGTTACCATGCACTAGAATCTCTCCATAAAAATCCCAACTCAAGCCGAGTCATGGTTTATGTCAAACTCCATTTGCTATGAATATTATGTTCTCTTTAATTCCAGCTTCTTGATTAAAAGATTTTTCTCATCGTAAACTCTTTTCTCAATAAATCTATCTGTCTCCGGCCAGAACTTGAAACATCAAGAACAATTAAATGAACATAGGATTTTATCTCTATTTACTTAGAGGAACAGATTCCATCTTGATCAACACCTACCTCCATATATAACTAGCGTGAGCCAACACATGCCCATATACCCATACATAGTACAAGTATGAAAGCAAGATCAAACTCAAACTACCTATATACAAGATAACTGTGCTATCTCGTGTCTAAAGATTATATGCATCGATATGATTTATGACAAAACATTGACAAGAGTAAACTCCATGTGCTTGTCATAAGTGTCACTGTTCGCCTACTTATCATTTATAAGTGCCTATCATGTTTGTTATATGGCATGAGACTCACCATTCCATCTTATTTATATCTCATATAAATAACTTGGGAACAAACATGAATACAATCTTTCGATAAGTCATGTCCTTATTATGAAGTATCCTCGACAGAACCTATTTATGATACTTTGTGCTAGAAATATTGTCACTCATATTCTTAACAACTTAAGAATAATATTTCTAACAAAATATCAATGGACCTTTTCTATTACACATAAATATATTATGTAAATGGAAAAGTGGAAATGCCTTTATTATTAAAAATATGTACAAGATACATACTAAATGATATGCTCTAGGG
>NC_079509.1:25416206-25512211 GCF_030052815.1 Hevea brasiliensis | reverse complement strand
ACTTTAGCTCTTAATCTTCCAAAAGGAGGTCGGCAATAAACTGTAGGAAAAGATCTAGTGCTCATTTTATTTATCAACAGAGATCAGAATATACTTGATGTGTCCTAAATTCGACAACGGGTTTGAGAGGTCGGAATGATTTGAGAGATCGGCGAGGCCTTAATGAATATGAGGACTCAAAGATTAATTCAATTCTTTGTGAGGAGAGATCTAAATGTGACCGCCTATCAAAGAGGGATCTAAACGTGATTAGTCGCTCAAAGAAGAATTTTTATTGATTCTAGGATCGCCAAAATATGGTGTCGACAATGCACAAACCTCTAATAATCGTTTCTTGGCTCGACTCAGTGTTTCCTTCCTCCTCGAAGTCTTTATAATCGAGAAACACAATTTGAAGTGTTTCAAGACTCATTTAAACTGCTCTAACGATAATGCTTGATAATTAATTCATCAATTCATTTATTCGCTTAGTCAACCTACTATGTCGAATTCTTGGTACATTCTAGGTAATTTAGGTTTTAATGTCATTAATATGTCACATTCGATAGTCTTTAGGTTGGTACATGTTACCAAATTCATTTCCTCAGATAACGCATTTTCTTGTGATTTGTCGATTTCGATACTAGTTTGACATAGCCGGACACCCTAGTTCACTCGGTTTTCGGTTTCTGTCAAAACTACAAACTAGTAGTTCTAAGTCTTATTGCACGCGGGGCAAAATTTCAGGTCATTCTAAGTTATGTAGACCAAGTTATGGTCATTTTACTATTGCTGGTCAAATTGCACCAAAATTGGTCATTTTAGGTCACTTTAGGTCATTTTAGGTTCGGCCAGTTTTTGGACCCGAATTTGTGCAAGCTGTTTGACTTACTTATGGTCTTTTCTGAGCTTTGGTGTCTTCATAAGACTTGTAGATATGGGTCTTAACTATTTATGGTTAAAATTTCAGGTCAATTGGACCTGTTTTGAGTGAGTTATGGCCTAAACACTAACTGCTGCCCGAATGGTCAATTTTCAGGCCTCATTTGCACTTAATCCGGATTTGGTCATTTTTCAAGCTACCTTGCAAGCAGAATTTTGGCAAGCTTCCTTCATGAAAGTTGGCACATTTTGTGCCTAGTTTCACCTCCAATTGGTCTCATACCAATTGGAGCAACACACTTAAAGTTATAGGCCTAAAACACAAACTGCCTTATTGCAATTCTTGCATACATATCAAACATCACTTTTAACACTCACCAAACTTAACATTCAAACTAATTCTGGTTGTACCATGACCTAAACATAATTCAAAACACATTATAGGTCATTTTGGCAGCTTACAATTACATTCAATGTGCACCAACAAGTGCAGAATTTGCCCAACTCAATTTACAATAATTTAACTTCATAACCAAGCTCATTCACATGTCCAACCTTCACACCACTATACATACATTCAAACTGCCATAACAACCAACACATTTTAACATCATTATTCCATAAACCAAGCATGAATTCCAGCATTATTCAAGGGTTAGCAAACTGCCACAATGGTACACTTACATTCCATTACTTTCCAAGCTTTAAATTTCATTTTACCTTTACATATACTAAGTATACATCACCTAAATAATTTCCTACACAATATACATTTAATCAATCATTTAATTCACCATTTACAAGCACAATTAAATTGCCTTCAAGGTGCTTCCATGGCTGCCAAAAGTGCACATTCCCATTCAACATCAAAACTCAAAAATTCCTCCATAAATCAAACACCCATAACATGCTTACAAAATTTAACAAAGCAATATTCAAAAACACAAACTTACCACTTTGGAAATTCTTCAAAACTCCACAAAAACTTTCCTTTCTTACTGCCTTTCAACTGTCCAAGTGGTGTAGAACAATTTTTGTGAAGGAAGCTAGTGGAAAAATGGCTTGGATCATAGGTGGACTTGAGCTTAATGGTGGACGGCCATGGAGTTTTCCATGGAAGAAAGGATGCGGCCAAGAAGAAAATGAAATGAGGAAGAAGAAGGCAAGGGTTCTACACCTGTCCCACTTCAGTTCTTAAGTGTCCAAATGAAATTTTAGTGGAGCACTAACTAACTTAATATAATTGTTTATTTAAAGTTTCTAAAATTTGCAATTTGGCCATCACACTTTCATTAATCATATTAGGTACCACTCTTTTAATTTTCATAACATTTTCAAAGTTTAATATCATTTATTTTTAATGGACATTTAGGTCAAAAGACAACTCGGGATGTCAAATGACCACAATGCCCCTGCTCGTTGCATTCTCGATTTTTCTAACACCGGTTTTGTCCGCTTTTCGATTTCTCACTTTTCTTTGTACTAATTATTTAATATTTATTTAAAATATCTAATTATATTTATAATTCCATAGGTGTCTATATAATTACTAAAAATATTTCCCAGGGTTCCCCACGGTCCAGGGCTAGTCAACGGTCCACGCCGTGACTTCCTAAGTGGGCCACCCATCGCTAGGGTTCTCGCCGCTTAACTTGGTTACATTTCTTTGCTATTATTTTTCCTTTGTTTTTCTTCCTGTATTTCATTATTTTATGTCTCCTCACTCATATCAAAGTGTAGTTCTAGGCATCCTAGCTGTCCGGACAACACTGGTCACAGGAACAGTAGAACGCACTACCGAACTTAGGGGTGTTACATTTCCGAGGGAAGAACTTTGTGATTCCCATCTCTAATACAGTGCAATATTCTTTATTCCCAGCCACATTCTTTCAAATTAAACAAACCTACAAGAATATAAGGAAACACTTTTGTTTTGAACTGCTAGACCTATTTCGATCTACCACCATATTATCTTTGAATATCCTTTAACACTTCAATCAAAATATTAATTTTTAGATGAAAAGGAAAGTCAACACACTAATATAACCACGTCAATAATTTATCTCAACAAGGATATAAAAAGCATAATCCTAAAACTGTAGTTCTTCTAAGAGCAAATTAAACATCAACACTATGTGTAAAACCATTTCTAAAAGAAAATCAGTGAAGCCAAATGAATTTTAAAATTTCCAAAACAAAGTCCAAAGATAAAAGGTAACCATTTTAAGTGTTCCAATCTCACATCCAGCAAACAATAAATCAACATGAAAATTATTAGATAAATGGACTTGGAATTAGCTAACTTTTGCAAGAATATAAGTAGTTGTGAATGTGACACCCCTCACCCGTCTACAGTGTAGCCGAGCAAGGCATGTCACACTCGATGCCGGAGCACCCTGTCTTATCTTACTTTATCCCTTTTATAATTTTGAACTCATTATATTTTAAGATCAATTATTTTTCTAAGGAGAAACTGATGGAGTTTCCCCTATTTTATTATCAATTGACATATTTCACTATTTATCTGCTTGAAATTTTTAATAACATTTTCAAATAAAGATCTCATCCATACTCATCATTTCTAATAACATCCATACATTTCGATTCTTATTCATTTCCATGCATATTCATTCATGCTCCTTTCATATATCAAAATTCTCAAATTTTCATTAATTACATAATTTACATACTAATTACATAAATTCATAATTTACATGATATACAAATTAATTATATTTTCATAATTTATATTACAACATAATAACTAATTATAATACACAAAATACATAATATGACTTTTGTAAGCTCTATCTACATACATTGCTGAGAATGTGACAACCTTGGACACTTTGTAGATCCAAACTCCAAAATCCTAGTCTAATGTCCACTGGATTTTATCTTCAGTACCTGCTCGAGGAAACAATCCATCGCGCTAAGCATTGCTACTTAGTGGTGCAATAATATAACAAAGAAATACCATATACAAACAATGATAGAAATGAGGCACAATTTGAATGATCCAGAATTAATTTACTTTCATATAAAATTTTTAATATCAACTATCTTTTATCCTAATTTACTCTTCTTTGGAAGTGCTTAATTCATACTTGACAATAATCATATATAATATACCAAATTAATAAGAATTTTAAAGTTATATTTATATGATTATGGAAGATACATTTGTACTATTTATTTAAGTTATATTATTTTGCTAATCTTTTTGTCATTTCACTAAATACTCTTTAGGTATTTTGGATCATTTCATAATAAATGAAATTTGAAAACTAATCCAATTTCTCTCTTATTCATTCATTTAATTCTCATTATTCTTAACAAATTTCACTGTCCAAGTAACCTATGACAGGCTTACTAAACTGGATAAGCGGGTCTGCATCGACACCGCAGTTGTCTCGCCTTCATACCATAGAACGGTAAGTTCAAAACGCCAACCACGATGCAATCAATATGGTTAAAAAGCCATGATAATAGATAAACAGATAATCGGGTATACAAGCTATAAATGATGGCATAAAGCCATAAATACAGGCATAAAGCCTTACACAGTACTGCTTAAACAATATCCTATTGGCATGCCAATCTATCCAATCTGACACACGTGTCTAGACAATACATGGGCACATAGTACCATTGAATGTCCATAAGTTTTATTATTTTATTATATATTCTAATTATAATTTATAGTATTTTAATTTTATTCATAGCAGAAGCATAAATACCAAAAGCTCATTCCTACCCAATTTATGCAATTCATCATACCATTTATGATAATTTCAATTCACATCAATCAATTTTTCATGTACCATTTGTACATCGAAATATTTTCCTTGCTCTCATGATGAGAACTAATATCAAATTCATACATCCATATGATTCTTTTATTCATTATAATATTTATATGTATCATCAATCATATTCCAAGTAATCCATGAACATTTCATGGATTTCAGATTTTAGACCCTAAATTTTCTTCTAACAAATTTAGCCAAGACGTAAATTCCACTTGGCCATACTAACGTTCATGAAAGTTGTCTCTTTCTGTATTAGCTTAAATTTCCCTTATTAAATCATTCACTTTGAAGTAGTATAACTCTAAATTTAAACAAATAATTAATGACTATCCAAGGTACTGAACCCTGTAAGTCTACAAATTTAAAGGTTTTCTATTTTCTTTGGTCATACAATTCCAAGCACTTAGGCTTAGAATTGGTTTTAAGTTCCTAAAATAAAATTCTAAGTCTTCATCTTAGTTGTGCATACTATTTTAAATTATGTCAATTAAAACTTTAGAACTCCATTTATTATCAAATAACCATAACGGGTTCATTGTCTCCTTTTGATTCCAGAACTAGGCATATTCTAGAATCCCAACTTTGTCTAAATGATTGGACATATTACAGTCATAAATTTAACCTATAGTCCTTTATAGGAGTTGTTCTCGTATGTCCTAGAGTCACTCAAATTCAAGAAATTTTAATTCACTAATCACAATATATATTAGTAATTATTATGGCTTCTTTAAGTTATATTATTATTTCTTATGTCTTTGGGATTACTATTCACACATTACTATTCACTCAAATTATTGACTTTTTCATACATAATATGTATACAAATGTTTGATACATAATTATACCACATTTTGGGTTTTAAGTTTATTGGCATTAATTGCCAATTGCAATTCAAAGCCTCCTAGAATTATTTTCAAAAATTCAGTTTTTATGTCCTATGCTTACTATTCCATTGGTCTAAGCTACAGTGAGAATTTAGCTAACTTGTCTTCATAAAAGTTGTTCCTTATTGTGTCTTCTTTAATTCCCTTTTTGAATTACTCCATTTGAAGTTTTTTAGCTCAAGTTATGGTCAAATTACCATAACTAGCTAGATTAGTCTCTACCTGCACTTCGAGCAAACCGGTTCGCAGTTAGGGTCCTGACTTTGGCTAACATTTCGGATGGGTTATGGTCAGAATTTGGGCTTATGTTCTTCATGAAAGTTGTTCTAAATTGTCTAATCTTTCCATTGATATACAATTCAGGTCAATTGGATATTTTCTACACTGAGCTATGGCCAAATGAACAAACACTGTTCATTTGATCACTTTTACCAGGTCTAGAATTGGTTACCCGAATTTGGCCAATTTTTAGGTCATCCTAAGTCTGTTTTCTAGGCAATATTTCTTCATCAAAGTTGTGTCATTATGTGTCTAGTTTTATCTCCAATTAGTCTTGCACCAATTGGAGCAACATAGCTCAAGATATAACCCCATGAACACACTGGACTCAAAGGGTCTAGAGTTCCAACCATGAGGCAGCCTAACCATTCCCCTATTTAATGTCACAATTCACTCCAAATTTAGTTCAAACTACACTAAATGGTCACTCATTGACCATTAAAACATCAATTCATCCTTAATTGCATAAGCCCCTAATTTTTGGTTTAAAACCCTAACCCTAAATTCCCAAATTCTTAAATCTTACTTCAAACATATCAATTGATGTTATATGTCTCATATTCACATTCAAAGCCACCCATAAACAATTTTAACTCATTCAAAACTCATCAAACACTTCAATCATCAAGGCTGCCAAAAATTAAAGTTGGTTTATACATGATTATTTTCTTTCAATTCCCTAAATTTCCAACTCAATTCATGCTCCCAACATGAAATCTAAAGAGAAATAGCACTAATCTCTTATGGTAAGATCCCAAGCCTTCCAATCTTTCAATTTTTCCTCTTCTTTTTGCCTCTAATCACTTTAGCTAGGTTAGATATCAAGTTTTTGTGTTTGGAGGTAGGAAAAATATGGATTAAATTGATGGGAATTGAAGCTTTTAAAAATAAACAATAGTGGAAGGAAATGGGACTTATGGTTCAGCCAACTTGAAGGATATGAAGAAGATGATGTGTTTTTAATTTATTTCCTTTCATTTTATCATTTTTTATATGAGCTTGTCCATTTTTAATTGGTTTAAAATTTTTAATGATGTCATCAATTGTCATGCTTATGTAATAAAGCTAATTTAATTTCATTTTGTTTTCTTTCCCTTTTTTTTATTCATTTTTAATTAATTTTTCATCAATATTTATTCATAATTTATCTCAAAATATCACTTACTTAAATGAACAATTTGGCCAAAACTCGTCTCCGAAGGCAAAATGATCAAAATGGCCTCCGTTTTGCTTAACGAGCTAAAATTATTTATACTGATTGATTTAATTTTCTGATTATTTTCTTGACATTCTATTGCCATTGAAACCGCAATTACCCTTCTCTGGAGTCTCAAAAATTATTTCACAAGGTTTTTCACGGGTCTAGGGTTGCCAACTGTCTTTTGCAGTCGCTTCCCTTTAGGTCACCCATCGCTGCAGGTTTAGCTCGTTTAACCTTAGTGTATTTCATTTCTAAAATTTTTCCTTAATTTTTTCTCTTGTCATTATTTGGGTTGTTTATGACTTCTCGCTCTAGTTTAAATATAGTTCGCATATTCTCGTTATCCGCGTACATTGGTCACGGAACAATTGAACGCATTTGACTATCTAAAGTGAGGACGTTATAGTGAATCCACTTATACCACCCTTATTTGATAAGAAAAGAATCTCTAGTAAATCATAAGTAAAAAAAGAAAATCTAGGATAAAAAACATAAGCTTCACTTTAATACTTTAACCAAGACATTAACTTTTCAATCAAATAGGGCATCAACACGCGAATGCTAGCTAAAGTGTTGTTCACCTCAATAAGAATCAAAATCATCCAGAAGTAAATAGAACATTCATAAAATTATTTTTGAGTATGTGAAACTAAACAAATTCCAAGCTTCAAAAAAAAGGTAACACATGACCCTTTTAAACATCTTAACCCTTCCCAAAATGACAACTAAAATAGGGACTCTTTGTACCATTTAGGAGAGTTTCAACATTTTTTTTTTTTTTGAAATGTTTCTCCTAAAATGGCTGGTCCCTCTACTAGTAAAAATTGAGTGGAATTTATTGAATGTTATAAGCTATAATTTTAATGGCCAAGATTCAAGACATAGAATGGAAGGTGTAGATGAAGCTAAGACAATTTTTGTTTTTATTGCTTTTTCAATCTAATGGTAGAAAACCATCCTTAAAAAAATAAAGGGCTAAGATTAAATTGTACATTATTTATTTTTATTTCTTTAACTAACTACTTAATCTAAGAAATCTAAGGGTTGAGAATTTTTCTTTATAAAAAGAAATCAATGGTTGGGATTACAAAATACTAAATTTGTCTTCTTTTTTACTTTAACTAATTTTGATCCAAAGGTATAAATTAATTCTTAAGAAAAGATTAAGGGCTAAGATTAATTTAGGACATTTTTGTTTTTATTACTTTTTAATCCTAATGTCTAAATTTTTGCTTATAAAAATAAAAGATTGAGATTAAAAGGTACAAAATGCTTTATCTAATTCCTAATCCAATGGTCTAAAATTAAACTTTAATAAGATGGATGGCTAAGATCACTTTGTACCAATTTTGTTATTTTCACTTTTGATCCTAAGGTCTAAATTTGTTCTTACAAGAAAGAAATGGATGGCTTGGATTAAATTGTACAAAAATCACTTTACTCATTTTAATACAAGGGTGGAAATTAAATCCTAAGAAAAGTCAAAGGTTAGGATTAAAAATTACTAAATTTGTTTTATTCTCCAAAATCTAATGGCTAAGAAATAAAATTAAAATGAAAACCAAGGGTGGGCATTGATTGAAATAATTTTGCTCTTTTCTTAAATTTTATAAAAAATAAAATTCTAAATATAATGGTTGAAATTAAATCTTCATAGCATTGATGATCATGATTAAATTAAAAATTAGAGTGGAATAAAAAAATCCAATAATAAAATAATCAAGATTAAGTAAGCTAGAAAATTAAAATTAAAACTAAAACTAAAGTCAAAATATGAAATAAAATTGAAAATTAAATTAGAAATAAAGTAAGGATTGAAAATAATAACTCAATTAATAAAATTATATTTTTGTACATATAAATTTTTTTAATAATTTTTTTAATTAATTTTTTTAATTTTCATAAAAAAAAAAAAGTTTTTATTGGTCCAAACAAAATATGGTGTTTACAATTATTTCAAAATAATGAGTAAAAAAGTTCCTGACTACAATAGACTTTACCCATAAAAACACTATTTTTTTGTCAATAAAATCTTGTCATATTCAAATGAAACTCTAACCCCAACCTTTCCAATAAAGCCATAGAAATTAAATTTTCTCTCATATTAGGCATATGAAGCACTTTGGTGAGAGCCAAGGTCTTCCCAAATGTGAGCTTGAGAAAACTTTCCTGCCAAGGACATTAGCAGTTCAATAGTCATGAAGATACACATTTTCTTCTCCTTCCCCATGGAAATGTAGGAGGTACTAGCATTTTTGTTTGTACAGATACGCTTAGTAGCCCTAAAGTCTACCACCCATTCTTTCACATTGGTTACAAGACAAGCCAAAGAAATGACAGAAACAATTATATCATCTCCTTCAACAAAATTTTCATTTGGTTTAGGAGGATTGTCATTCCTCACTCTTTTCTTGCATTGAAGAGCATAATGATCAGGCTTTCCACAAATATAACAACTTCCCTTCTTTTTGAAGGTGGGATTAGTGGCTTTAGGCATGTAATCAGGTTTTTTATTTTCATACCTTTTATTTTTCTTACACCAGTGTGCCCTTGTAGCCAGCTTTTGTCCCTTTGCAACTTTGAGCTCTTTTCTATTAGTATCCTTAATTATGATGTGGGTTATCAAGTCGACGAGTGACAATTATTTATGCTTATGTTTAAGTTATTGCTAGTAGTCCTTCCAAGATTCTGGCAATTTTTCAATGATTAGGCCTGCAATAAATTCATCTTGCAAGGTGATATTTTCAGCCTTGAGATCCTCCAATAGTTTGTGGTACTTATTAATTTGCTTTTGATGTCCTTATCATATGTCATCTCCCACCTGTAAAAGTTGCCAATGACAAATTTCTGCCTCCCAGCATCCTCAGTAGTATACTTCAATTTCATTGAGTCCTATATTTCCTTGGCTTTTTTATAGGAGTAGTAGATGTCAAATAGGTCATTAGATAAAAGTGCTAATGATTGTATGTTTATGTACTTTGTTAATATAAGTTCAAATTTCAAGCAATTTTGGGTCTACAATAGATATTGGTTTTGGGTCTGTAAGGGCAGCAACTATACCGTGCATGTCAAGAACAAAATAAATTCACTCTTATCATCACTTGAAATTTTGACCTCCAAACACCTCAAGTTTAAAGATGTCAAGAAATGGATTGGCATATGGAACAGTAGGCATAATCAGCACAAGAATGGAGGGCATGTCATAGTGGGACGAAGTTGCAACAATGCTGATGTTGTTGGCAGCAGCATTGATGTTGCTGGCAATAGCAAGATTGATACCAAAATTAGTAGGAGCAAGAATATTAGAGGCAGAATTATCTATAATGTTATTTACAGCAAGTGAGTCCATGATAATCCTGAAGATTGTTGGAAAAGTTTGCTAACAATAGTAGAGCTAGAAATTAAATTAAAGCCTGCGATATGTTTTATCACTATCATTAAGGATATTATTTCGCCATCAATAATTAATTTAATAAAAGAATGCAAAAATCCTCCAAGATATAATAGGTTCTTCTGGAATAAATTCCAGGTAAAAATGATCAATAATAAGTATTTTTAAACCTAGAAAAAATCCAACAAAAGATGAAGTGCAAAAAGCTTATATAACAAAAATGAAAGATGAACACATATATATAGTGCAAATTGTAACGTTAAATTGAGGATAAATAGGAGCAGATCAAGCAAGTGGAGAAAAATCAGATTTTTAACGTTAAATTAATCTGCAGCAATTAAAACTTGTGGCTAAAGTTTAGTAAAACTAGATAAAGTTTGACTTTTTATTTTGAAATACTGATATTTATAACACTTCTTGTGACTTTAATATATGGTTCATAACATGGAAAGGAATAATCCAGTAAAAGAATCATCCAATTTAGATACCACCTACTCAGACCAAGATAATCAACAAGAAGCATCAAATTAGGGAAAATTATTGTTTAGTCCATATATTTTTAACAAAACTAATTACTTGGTCCTTGTATTTTGAAAAATACACTATATTTAGTCCATTATTTTACTTCCATTAAACTATTTAGTCCCTCCATCAAATTTCTCATTATTTATGCTATTCAAACTACTTTGGTCCCTCTATATTAAGGAAACTTATTAGTTGATCTCTGTATTTTGAAAATTACTACTATTTAGTTCCTCTATTTTAGTAATACTAATTAATTAGTTTATGTATTTTGAAAAATACAGTATTTTGAAAAATATATTATTAGAAAAAAATAAAAATTTTTCTATATGGAGACTAAATCTGAATTTACTCTTTTTTATTTTTAATTTTCAATTCTTTTAACATCATTTATATGTTTTCTCTATTGGGAAATGATTTTCCTAGATTATTTAGAAATTAAAAGAAATTGATTAACTTTTTTATGAAAAAAGCTTGTACTATTTTTATCAACAAATGAAAATAAAGAGAGAATGAAGGGGATAAGGGTGTGGGTGTAGAGGAGAAAAAACATGGAGAGATAGAGAGAGAGAAATAAAGGGGATAGAATTAGGTGGTTTAGGTATAAAACATAATTATAGGACTAAATAGTTAACAAGAGTTAAATTATAGGGACTAACTAATATATTTTTCTAAAATATAGGAATAAACTAATTAGTTTTACTAAAATAGAGGGACTAAATAATAGTTTGACTAATACTGACTAACGGAATAATTGATTGAGGAACTAAACAATTTAACGGAAATAAAATATAATGACTAAATAGTATATTTTTCAAAATGCAAAAATCAAATAATTAGTTTTGTAAAATAAAAAACTAAATAGTTATTTACCCATCAAATTAAGCCATTCACACGAAAGCCCAATATGGAGATAACAACTAGACACCACGAACCCAATTGCATAGCTTAAACACATGCAACTTAGTTTCCTCCTCCAAACCACACCGAGGAAACAATTGCAAAAATATTTGAACCTCACCGAGCAAAAGAAACACATATTGGGATACTATGATAAGAAATCTCCATGCAAAAATTGCATTGTATCACAAAATATCCAAGTTAAGCGAACTTATATGGCAATGTTTGTCGCAAAGGGATTTTGCGGTCGCCTGGACGATCACTCACCGAAGTGGGAAAAGTGAGGAGTCGCCACCTTAGTTTTAAGGGAAACTAAAGAAAACCATTTGGGAAGATAAATTAAAAATGAAACCACTTCAAAACAGAGATTCTAGGTTCGGGGACCGTAAACGGGTGGGGAAGGTGTTAGGCACCCCACCTCGTCCCTTGATAAGGGTCAGTAGATTTAATTTTATGCTCTTTATAAATTAGTTAGGAGGGCTTGAATGGGAATGTTAATCCTTTTGGCTAAAGGAACATTTGATTTCTCACTGAATTTGGATCACCCAGATACACAAGTAAATGAGACCACCTTAGTGAATTGACGTTACGAATTTTTTAATTCTGAGATTATTTTGCGTACGGGTTAAGATTTGGTGTGAGAATCGGATAAAAACCCTCCTCCAATCTCTATTTAATGGTTATTTATAAAAACCTTGAGTAGAGACCGGATAAGAACCCTCCTCCGATCTCTATTTAATAGTTATTAAAATTTTGAGTTGAGACCGGATAAGAACTCTCCTCCGATCTCTATTTAATGGTTATTTATTAAAACTTTGAGTGGAGACCGGATAAGAACCCTCCTCCGATCTCTATTTAATAGTTATTAAAATTTTGAGTTGAGACCGGATAAGAACTCTCCTCCGATCTCTATTTAATGGTTATTTATTAAAACTTTGAGTGGAGACCAGATAAGAACCCTCCTAACTCTTTTTAATAGTTATTAAAATTTTGAGTTGAGACCAGATAAGAACTCTCCTCCGATCTCTTTTAGATTAACAGGAGCCTGAAAGGGACTTTTCCGATCTCCCGGATTTTAATTTCAGCTACATGACATAAGAGCCTAAAGCTAAGGATTCTGGCATTCAAGGATGCTGGGGATAAGGCTTCTCGATACCTTTTGGCTAGATGGGGAAAACTAGACTTGATTTACCGACCTTCCATGTATTCATTTTACCAATATCTATTAATGACCGATATATTCTGTTTTGTTTATTTTGGTTTTATTCCACTTTATGACCTCTTTATCGAATTGTCGCTCACGCCACCTAATAGTTTGGCTATCTTCGACGCTGTTATTCAGTTCTCTTTTTAAAAGAGACCCCTAAGTTGCAGTTACCTATGTCTTGCCTGACCATTTACACGCTACTAGGAACCAGAAAAACTTGCATTCAGAAATGACGAAGATTAATAAAATGACGGACTAATCACTAAAGAGATAACTCGAGAGTAACATTCTTTTGGGTCCTTTTGCACAAAATGAACTTGGAGAAAATCACATACGTAAGAAGAACAAAGAAAATGCGAAAAATAAATGTGAACACTTAGTAAAACAGAATATGAGCTCTTACGTGAGGAGCCAAATCTATCAAATAGCTACTGGTGGCAAATAGAGATAAGACTGGATCGATTAGCCCGAGAGCGATGTTCGTCTGGAAGTGAAGGAGCTTAGCTAAAATATAATCAGATTAAGATAAAAGCAGAGTGGAATGAAGTTTAGCTTAGACAGTGGGAATGAAAACAGAGATGATAAAGGGCTGAAAGTGAGGGTGTGACCAGATAATGAACAAACTGGAAATGTAGAGTTCCAAAGATTCGTAATCCTTTTCAAGAAACACTTAAAAACTAGTTTCAAAAGTTTTTCCAATCAACACTTCAAAGTAGCGGAATAACAAACTGAATGAAGTTTTCAGAGTTCTTCCACTATAATAACAGCCTCTCCTTTTTTGTCCGTCCGTCCCTTGAACAGTTTTTCATGCAGGTATTTATAGGAATCAGGCGCTCCCCGTGGAGGGTCAGGATTTATTTTGAGGGAGATGGAGGGTCAAGATTTCGAAGGACATGATCGGATGTCCAGGAATTAAAGAGAATCAAAATGAATGGCCGAGATCCTCTTCGTAATGTTTGTCCTTTTCTTCTTTCAACTGACGGTCCCGCATCTTCTTGTCCGA
Source organism: Hevea brasiliensis (assembly GCF_030052815.1). Taxonomy (NCBI): domain Eukaryota; kingdom Viridiplantae; phylum Streptophyta; class Magnoliopsida; order Malpighiales; family Euphorbiaceae; genus Hevea; species Hevea brasiliensis. Next base: position 25,498,151 of record NC_079509.1, on the reverse strand, counting down.
ACGATCTAAGGGCTAAGAGCGAAAGATGCCGTATTGTCGCCTTCTCTCTTGATCCAAGGGTTCGTGGTTTGTCCTTACAAGTGGGATCAACGGTGGAGATTGGGATGTACAGATCACATGACATACCGCACCGCATTGGGCGATTCTTAGGCGCATGTGGAGATCTCGCCTCAACGCTTTAACTACCTCTACTCGATTCGACTTACTGCTATTTGGGGATTTGTCTTAGTCTTTTTGCCTTCCGATCCCTCCTCTTTCTGATCTCTTTCACATGTTCTTTCCGATCTTTCATGCTGGTCTCCCATCTTCCGATCTATTATTCCGATCTTTCCCTTCCTTAGGTCCTGTCGTCAAAGCATTAATTGCCCTCGATTCCCGGCGCTTGCCGCTTTCGCCAAAGAATAAATGCTCATTTTCCCTATATATACCCAAATGACAGAGACATTTCCTTCATCCGATTTTCCTCTCTTCCTTTCTTATTTTCCCTGTTCTAGCCGGTGGAAGTTCCGCCATGATTGTGGTTTTTGATCCCTTCCGATGAGCTTCTTTAACCACCGGCTGAAAATTTACGATCCCTTGATCGATAACCCTAATCGACGATGGTGAGAGAACTCGATTTGACCGACCAGATTGCGAACCTCTTGTACCACTCTCGAGTCGCCAACCGAAGTTCATTCGCTTCTCATCACATTGAGTGTTCCGACAACGATTCGATCCACATTGGGTGTTCGACAATGATGAAGCATCCGGCCGGCAATATCCTTGGGATCGCTATAAACCGATCCTTAGATCACCTTTTGATATAATCGATCTCCAATGTATTCCGATCCTTAGAGATCGCCTGCATGATGTAGTCGTTAATGTAATCGCATCTCTAGAGATCGCCCAAATGATGTAGTTAGACCTTTATTGTAATCATCCCTAGAGATCGCCTAATGATGTAATCCGATCTTTTGGAAATAAAAGTCTTGTTTCTCCAATTATTATCTTATTGATTATTTTCCGAATCTCGATATATTTGTCCTATCTGGTCCTAACAAAACGACTCTTAACTAATCCTTTGTTCAAAATATTCAACTTATTATGCCGATCTCCAATTAACCGATCTCTAATGTTCGAGAGACGTGTCGAACAATGGCTAATCCTGTTAACCGATGCATCGCATGAAACCTCGTGAGCATTAAATGCTCTGACTAGTATAAATAGGGATGGGGGTTAGCCATTTGCTCTCTCATTCCATTTTCAGTCTCTTGCTCACAACTTCGAAGTTCTCTCATTTTTCCCAAGTTCTTCCGACGCCGATCAGACTCCGGTAAGGGCTTTGATCTTCTTTTTAGTTTAAGTTCTTTATTTCCTTTGAAAATGAGCGGTGTCGAAGGTCGGAGAGCGGCGAGCTCTCCTTCCATTCAGTTCTCATGGTCGTCCGATGAAGAAGAGGTAGTCGGGCCAAGCACGCAACCTGAACCCCCTAGGGTCTCCGTTCCAGCTCGGGGGCGGATCATACCGTCAAGGCGTGCACCTATTTCAGGGAGGGAGACTCTCCCTATAGACGAGCTACCGTCGGTTCTTCGAGAATCCGATCTGCAATCGTTTAGCCAAGAATACAACATTCGGCCTGATTCGTACGAGCTAATCAAGTGCCACGGCGATCTTCGTGTCGATCACTCCTTTGAGGAGAATGACATGGTTATGGTGTACGAGGAACAGTTAAAGGCCGGTCTTTGGTTCCCTCTAGATGACTTCTATAAGGAGGTCCTAAAACTTCACCGAGCATGCATTGCTCAAATTCACCCTAACTCGTGGCGAATCTTGGTAGCCTTCCGAGGTCTATGCCGAGCTAAGGGAATCAGACCTACGGCTAAGGTGTTCGCCGAGCTGCACAGACTAACTCGCCGAAAGGATGACGAACCAAGCGAAGCCTCATTGCGGGCTCTTTTCCGATCTTCCCTCATCCCTTAAGAATTGGAAGAACCGTTTCTTCATTCTGAGGAGCAAAGATCCGAGCTGCTTTGAGGACTTCCCCCGTAGCTGGTGGTACCAGGGGCCTTTGCTTCCGAAGCATATTACCCTGAACCAGGAGGAAAGCTTAATAGTGATGGATCTGAAGAGTCAGGCCGCCACTCAAAAGTATTCTTGTTTGATGCGGGATCGCGAGTTGCACCATTGACTATTCAATCGCCACCGCCAAGATCGCGAACTTCCGCTCTCTGACCTCGGCATTGGTATTTTCTATATCTCAACTCTCAAGACCTTAGCGATCTCACTGACCTTTTCTTTGTGCAGGTATGGCGGGTGCTGAGGGTTCTAGGAAGCGGAAGAAGGACAAAGAGATCTTCCGAAAAATAAAGGAGATGAAACGTTCGGAAATGCTTCAACACTGGTCATGAATCTGGGAAGTACAAGGGGACCCGCCTCAACCTTCGGATCTGCCGAAGCCGTCCGATCTCCTCCTAGATTGGAAGAGCAGCCTCCACCTCTTCCAGCTTGTTCCAAGCACGGAAAGGGGTCCTTCTCAATCTTCCGGGAGGACCTCTTCTCTTGGCGCCAAAAGCTAATCGAGTCCTCAAGAATAACCGACTGCTCGAGAACCCCGCTTTGCCCAAGTCTTGGGGTCTTCCATCTTCCTTCGAGGATCGGACAGCTATCCTCGAATGGCCTTGATGATATCTTGACTCAATCCATGAGCTCGAACGTGGAGTGCCCGTGAATCGCATCATGGTTTGGGAAAAGGTTCAAGCTGCGTAAGGAGATCGAAGAAAATCAGAAGTGGCTTCCTCCGATCCCAACTCTTATCCGCCGGATTATATATCTCAAGTTGAGGGACGGGTGAAGTACTATGAAGACAAGCCGGCGAATAGCCTCATGTTCCGCCGAAGGGATCGAGCTCTCGAGAGAAGTCCAGCGCTGTGCCAACGAGCCGCTGTGTCGCCAACTCATCAAGGAACTCAAGGAGAAAGACGAGGAGCTTAAGGAGAAAGATGAAGAGATGGTGACGGAATAGCCGAGCCTATGTGAATGCTCACAAGGATCTCTTGGCCAAACTCCAGCGTTACCTAAGAAGACTTCTCTTGGATGGCCGACCTAGCTCCGAGGCGGCGATGAGGAGGACAAAGGAGGAAGCCGAGGTGAGAGAGAGAGTGAGCAAAATGTAAATCAGTGGGATGACCCTCCAACCAATAGCTTGTACAAAAATGAAATGAAATGGAATGTCTCTTTTGTTCAATGAATGGATGTGATTGGAAAATCTCGAATTGCCTAAGTATTTGATTGTATGAGCATAGCGAAACAAGAACTAAATGCAATTATTAATCTAAGTATAAGAGATCGAAAAGCACAATAAGCATGAGATCGTGGGAAGAAATGCTGAATGGGACTTGATTAAAATTGAAAATTTAACTTGAACACTTAAGATCGAATCCTCATTAAACCGAACCAAAACCTTAGCTCTTAATCTTTCGAAAAGGAGATTGGCAATAAACTGTAAGAAAAGATCTAGTGCGCTCATTTCGCTTATTAGGAATATACTTGACGGTCCCGAAGTTTCGACAATGGGTTTGAGAGATCGTGAGCGATAGACTGTAAAGCTTTGATTGATGCGAGAACTTAACAATTTGATTTAATTCTTTAAGGAGAGATCGGAATTGTGACAAATTATCAAAGAGGGATCGAAATGTGATTAGTCGTCCAAGGAGACTTAGTACCGGATAGGTTTCAAAGTTTTATTGATTTTGGGGATCGGCCAAAATATGGTGTCGACAGCTGCCCCTCTTTACATAATTTCTATTAAAGGAAAAAAATTTCCGTGTAGGAATTATGTAAAGATTCAGACTCATATTTTGGACGATTAGGTGTACCTAAGTTAACGACCTAGAAATTGGCAACGGAAGTTGGAATACTTAGAAAATTAAAAACCAACTTGGATCAAGAAACCAGAGGTTGATAGCAGGAAAATTAAATTGCAGGAAATTAAAATCAACTTAGATCAAGGAACCAGAGGTTGATAACAGAAATGTAAATTGCAAGAAATTAAAATCAACTTAGATCAAGGAACCAGAGGTTGATAACAGGAAAATTAAATTGCAGGAAATTAAAATCAACTTAGATCAAGGAACCAGAGGTTGATAACAGGAAAATTAAATTGCAGGAAATTAAAATCAACTTAGATCAAGGAACCAGAGGTTGATAACAGGAAAATTAAATTGCAGGAAATTAAAATCAACTTAGATCAAGGAACCAGAGGTTGATAACAGGAAAATTAAATTGCAGGAAATTAAAATCAACTTAGATCAAGGAACCAGAGGTTGATAACAGAAATGTAAATTGCAAGAAATTAAAATCAACTTAGATCAAGGAACCAGAGGTTGATAGCAGAAAAATTAAATTGCAGGAAATTAAAATCAACTTAGATCAAGGAACCAGAGGTTGATAACAGGAAAATTAAATTGCAGGAAATTAAAATCAACTTAGATCAAGGAACCAGAGGTTGATAACAGGAAAATTAAATTGCATGGAATTAAAATCAACTTAGATCAAGGAACCAGAGGTTGATGACAGGAAATTTAAACTGCATGAAATTAAAATCAACTTAGATCAAGGAACTAGAGGTTGATGACAGGAAATTTAAATTGCATGGAATTAAAATCAACTTAGATCAAGGAACCAGAGGTTGATGACAGGAAATTTAAACTGCAGGAAATTAAAAATGACTTACAAAGCAAGTCTAACCCTGACACATGAAGTTCTTTCCCTGACGAAGTGTACTTAACAAGATACCGAAGGCCGATGATTAATGGAGGAGGAGTTGCAAGACTTGACCCATGATCCCATTCCTTCGGATGCTCCATTTCTGTTCCCGGCTTTCTCCTTATTTTACGGAAAGCGCCCTTGCGGGTTTTTACTTTCTTTTCGTCCATTCGACCAGAAGCGCCCTTTCGGGTTTTCACTCCTAGTTTTTTTCTTTTTTTCTTTTTTTTTCTTTTTTTTTTTTTTTGAAGGCCATTCCCTGCAAATCTCATAGTAAAGTACGTGAGGTTATGAATTTTCGAATTCAAATCTTATGGCAAAAATTTTAACTAATCGATAGCGCATTAAACAAAGAGAAAGGATAGTATTTAAAAAGTGAGTAATCAGAAAAACAAAAGCAGAAGGAATAAAGTATAATTTTATTATGGCTTTAGGAAAAATAGGGATAGACTTTCAAAGGAAAAGGAAGGGTACAAGGATAGATCTCACATATTCCTTATAGTTGGTTTCGAAGTCTTTTAACTGCCATTATTTCAAGTTCTCTCAAGCCTCATGCCACGACGCTTCCTCTCCATCCTCGGTTTCATATCCCCTTCCTTATTTCTCCATTTTGGTTCTTGGGGCGCCCTTTCGGGTTGTCATCCCAAGTTTTTTTTTTTTTTTTTTTTTTTTTTTTTTTTTTGGGACGCCCTTTCGGGTTTTCATCCTTTACTCATTTTATGCATAGTACCTATTGACAGTTGTCAAGATTCATGTGTCTCGAATTCTTCACCGCCCATGTGGGTCAAGATCAAGGCTCCTCCGTAAAATGCCTTTTAACCACATAGGGTCCTCATAGGTTGGTGACCATTTGCCCCGAATCGCTTTGGTTCGGCAAAGACTTTCTTCAGATTAGGTCCCGGGTTGGAATTCGCGGTGCGGACACCTTTATCAAATGCCCTAGCCATTCTCCTCTCGTATAATTGCCCATGACATGTCAGTTAATCTTTTCTCGCCCAAAGAAGTTTAATCGATCCAACCTTGATCGATCCATTCTGATTCATCAATTCCGATTCCTTCGTAATCCTTAAGGAAGGAATTTCGACCTCAATAGGTAATACTGCTTCCATCCCGTAGACCAGTGAGCATGGAGTTGCCCCGGTTGAGGTCCTCACGGAAGTTCGGTATGCGTGAAGAGCGTAGGGGAGCATATCATGCCAATCCCTATATGTGACCGTCATTTTCCAAATTATCCTCTTGAGGTTTTTTTTTGCGGCTTCCACCGCTCCATTCATCTGGGGACGGTATGGGGAGGAGTTAAGATGTCGGATTCTGTATTGATCACACGCTTCAACCTTCTGACCATTCAAGTTCTTGGCATTATCGCGACAATTTCATTCGAGGCCATGCGCAGATGATGTTGCTTTTGAAGAATTTAAGAAACGTGTTTTGCGTGATGTGAGCATACGACGTTGCTTCGACCCATTTGGAGAAATAGTCGATGGCCACTAGGATAAATCTATGTCCATTGGATGCCTTGGGATTGATGGGACTAATTACATCGATGCCCCACATTGCGAAAGGCCATGGTGAGACGAGGTTGAACAGCTTATGAGGTGGGACGTTTATCGGATCGGCATAGATCTGACACTTATGGCACTTCTGGAAATACTTGATGCTATCCTTCTCTATTGTGGTCCAAAAATACCCACGTCGCATGATTTGCGTGGCCATCATGTGCCCATTGGCATGGGTTGCACAATTTCCCTCATGAGTCTCAAAAAGGATTCTCTTTGCCTCTTTTGCATCTACACATCTCAATAATTCGCCGTTGGAGCTCCTCTTGTATAGGGTTTCTCCACTGGGGAAGTATCCCAATGCTAATCTCCGAATCATCTTCTTTTCATTTTTGCTTGCCCCTGAGGGGAATTCTCTGGTTCTACAGTAGACCAGGATGTCATGATACCAAGGCTTTCCATCGGGCTCTTCTTCAATCATGAAGCAGTAGGCTGGTTCATCCCTTGCTTTAACACTCAATGCTTGAGTTGTCTGCCCTTCTTCCATTTGAGCCATAACGGCTAGAGTAGCTAAAGCATCAGCAAATTGATTCTTGTCTCTGCTAAGATGAGTGAAAGAGATTTCTTCGAATTCCTTAATCACCCAGAAGTACTTCTGATATGGGATCAACTTGGGATCCTTAGTTTGCCATTCTCCCTTGACTTGATAAATTATCAGAGCCGAGTCTCCGTACACCTCCAACTTTCTGATTTTCATTTTGATAACAGCTTGTAGACCCATTACACAAGCTTCATACTCTGCGACATTGTTGGTACAGTCAAATCTCAACTTGACAGCTATCGAGAAGTGCTTTCCGTCCGGGGATACCAAGATGACCCGATTCCATTACGGACAAATTGATACCTCATAAATACATTTCCCATACATCGGTGGGCCCTCTTCTTCACAAATACTTCATTAATATGCTCATCAGGGAATTCAAAATCCAGAGCTTCATAATCCTGGATAGGATTTTCTGCTAGGAGGTCAGCGATCACGCTACCTTTCACCGCTTTCCGGGTCACATAGACTATGTCGTATTGGGAGAGTATAACCTGCCACTTGGCTATCCTTCCTGGCACGAATGGGCTCTCGAATACATATCTGATAGGATCCATCCTGGAGATGAGCCATGTCTTGTGATTCAACATGTAGTGCTTGAGGCGATTTGCTGTCCAGGCTAACGCGCAGCAAGTCTTTTCTAAGAAAGAGTACCTTGACTCACAATCATTGAACTTCTTGCTCAGGTAATAAATGGCCCTCTCTTTTCGGCCGGTATCATCATGTTGTCCCAAAACACATCCCATCGAGTTCTGCTGAACTGCCATATACAGGATCAAAGGCCTGCCCGCCACAGGTGGAACCAATACTGGTGGATTTGACAGATACTGCTTGATTTTCTCAAAAGCCTCTTGACAAACTGAATCCCATTGAGTAGAGTTGTTCTTCCGGAGTAATCTGAAAATAGGCTCAGCTTTGGCAGTGAGATTAGAAATAAACCTCGAAATGTAGTTCAGCTTTCCTTAAAATCGCACCTCCCTTTCTATTTTTGGGGACGGCATTTCTTGAATAGCTCGGACTTTGTCTGGATCTACTTCTATCCCTTTCTCGCTTACTATGAATCCCAACAACTTCCCCGATCTAGCTCCAAATATGCATTTAGCAGGGTTCAGCTTCAAGTGGTATTTCCTGAGCCTTTCGAATACCCTCCTCATCACCTGAACGTGGCTCTCTTCTCCCCTGGATTTGATGATCATATCATCCACGTATACCTCTACTTCTTTATGCATCATATCGTGGAATAATGTGACCATTGCGCTACCGTAAGTAGCCCGCATTCTTCAACCCGAAGGGCATGACCCGACAGCGTAATACTCCCATTGAGTGATGAAAGCGCTTTATCCTTGTCTTCTTCGCCTATTGGGATCTGATTGTACCCTGATGCCCCATCAATACACGAACACCTGCCCAATCCCGCAGCATTGTCCACTAACACATCAATGTGGGGGAGAGGGAAGTCGTCTTTCAAGCTAGCTTTTTTAAGATCCCTGTAGTCAATGCACACCCTGACTCTCCGCCCTTCTTCATTACCGGACGACGTTAGCCACCCATTGGGGATATTTGACCACTTCCAAGAACCCTGGCCATATCAAGCTTTCTTGACTTCATCCCAACCTTGAGCAAAGGTGTCGATTCATTATCCTTAGTTTCTGCTTCACCGGAATCGTTCCTGGAATTAAGGAAATTTTGTGCGTTACTATCTGAGGGTCCAAACCCACCATATCATCATAGCTCTAGGAAAATACATCGAGGAATTCTTTAAGCAGACTGATCATATCTCCCAATTCTTCACTCTCCACTACCTTAAGTTCCCTTTTTACTTCTTCCGTGCCCAAGTTTATTGTGTGCGTCTCGTCTCCACAAGGCACGAGGGAGGGCTCATCCTTTTCACTGTCTTCTTGTGTAAGTTCTTCCTCAAAATCACTTGAAGTAATGGCAGTTATGGGGATTTCAAAATTAACCAGAGGGATTTCTGAGTCTATTGGATTATTAGGTGTTAATTGATGAATGGTCCTGAATAAATAAAGAATAGAACGTGTTATAAGGATGGAATTAAAAAGGAAAGAAAGAGAGTATTGGATTTAAAATGCGCTATCAATTTATTAATATTAATGCCATAAGAAAAGGTCCATTTACAGTATTACACTTGTCACCATGGACAAAATGATCAAGTGTTGATAACCAAAGGTACTTTACTCGAGATTGAGTACAGGGATATCCTCTGTTGTCCAGTTGTCCAACTCCCGCCTCACCATTGGAGATACTAGGGCCTCATACAAGGAGTCCAGTTGGATGACATCTATGGATGGATCATCGGGTGATTCTTCTGTATTTGCCGGATGTTGAATGACCGGTTTAGTGAAGATCTCCGTAATTCTCGGGACTATTTTCATCTTTCCCATCTCCTTCTCAAACCTCTGATCCCGAAGTATTTTCCTCATCCAGAACCGCCCATCCACGAGGGCATCCTCCTCATATCCCAAACCACAACGGCCTACCTTCTGAATAGCCGGTATGGGTTCCACGATTCCTTGCAAGGCGGTACCCAAGCCTTTCCTCTTGATACCCGCTCTCGACATCACTTTGGCCACCATAGCCATAGCCCCTCCTTCCCTGCAGATCTTGCAGCTCAAGGGCCCTGAAAGAACTCTCCAACGATTCCTACCGCCTTCCACATAAGGAAGTGATTGCGCTTGGTGACCAAGATGGCTTCTTCGCCTTTACAGTTGATGATTTTGCCGCCTAATGTATTTGATCTTCTCGTGCAAAGTCGAAGGAACAAAGATTCGCAGAATGGATCCATGGCCTTCCCAACAAAGATAGTGTAAGCCGGCCAATGTTCATCACCCGAACGTGATGTTGAAAGTACATGCACCGACTTGGATTGGCAAGTCAATGTCTCCCAAAGACTTCTCTCCGGTACCGCCAAAGGCTCTTACCACCATAGCGCCTCGACGTATATATGATTGGTCGACCGCACCGCTAAGGTAGCGCTAGGCGACATTGAGGGTCGATCCGTTATCGATGAGGACCTTGGCCACTATACAACCCTTACACTTCACGCTACATGTAGAGCTTTATTGTGCCCTAAGCCTCATGGGTCTACCTCCTCTTCGTAAAAGGCTACAAAGCTAGATGCCCGGATTTGTTCTACTATCTTCTCAAACCGCCTGAGTAATGTCGGGTTTACAAAGGCTTGATCCAGATTCTTTGTAAGGCTTGTCGGTGGACTTCCGAGCTCGTGGATCGTGATAACAAGGAAATCCGGCGGTGTTTTTCTCAACCGCCCACCACATCATACTCGCTCTGTTTCATTATTTGGAGCAGCAGTTCTTCCTCTTCCTTGTGCTCAACAGGCTCTACTTCCCCTGCTTTCTCCACCTCCTCTTCTGTATTTCTTGATGACTCTCCCATTTTTACTTTCCCTTTCCTCCTCTCTCTTTCTTCGTTCCCGTAACACCTCCTACTTCGAGTTATAAACTCGACTTCTTGCTCAGGTGGAGAGGGCTTTGTTGTGATAATGGGCTGAGAAATGGTCTGGGGAGTAATGTCAGCAGTGTCCAAAGATAAGTCATCCTGAAGTGCTCATGAGGAGCGAAACATGGTTTTGGTGGTGCCGGAGGTGAGACAAGACTAGGAGCCGACGTACTGCTTGAAGCTCCCTGAGTGAAAACTTGGAAATTATAATTCCATGGAACAGCGTGAGTATTGGTGACGGGGAGCTGAGGCAGAGTTCGGATAACCGTTACTGGCGGTGAGGCTACCGGGGGTGAGAAGGCGATTCTGGGTTTGGAGGTAGAAGCAGTTTGGTTGAACCTAGTGGTGTTCACTCCTTCTTCCGTCTTTGACTTTGTCTGGCACCTCAGAACCTTGAGAGACAATAAGTTCCGGACTTCTTGCTCAACCTCACAATCTCGCACTCATGGTCACCGCTCTCCATGGTAAGGACACCTGCACTCTCTTCGAATCTCGCTACCTGAGGGCAAAGGTAGCCTTCCCTCATTGCTACAGCAAAAATCTCCTTAAAGTAAGGAACCAGCTTGTCCACTTCCAGTGTTGATCTTTCTCCCTCATACTCAATCATATTTACACCATTGCCCGTATTATGGTTAGGCAGTGGGTTTGAGGTAACATTGGGGAGGGAACCATTTCCCTCGATCTTCAACCACCCGCTGGATTAAAGCGCACTCTCCTCCGAGTGCCCCGCAGCTTGTCGGTTGAGTGCCCTTGTGCTCCTCCATGATACTCACAACGGCGGTGGCATCATACCACCCGGGATATGGCTACCGGATTGGGTCCAAGGGGACTGGTACAATTTGGTTTATACCGACAAGGTATCGGTATATTTCACTGAGAGGGAGGGGAAGAGGTGGATCTGGGTTCCTTGGAGGTCTTGGGTTGTTTTGTGGTGGTCTTGGTTGAACGGGAGGAGGAGGTGGTCTTGGTTGGAAATTTGTAGGTGGGGCATATTGTGGGCGCGGTTGTGGATAATTTGGGAGAGGAGGTGGAATGTTTATATGGTTTGGCCATGAGAGGGAGTATATGGCCGTAGTTATTTTGGGGAAACCGAGTAATTATTCGCCGAGTGATCGAATGCACGCTACTCTCTTTTTCTTGCCAAAATTGGCGCTTTTCTTTACAGAGTTCTCACCGACTCGCAATGTCCCATTCTTAAGTTGGCTTCAATTCTCTCACCCGTCTGATGATGTCGAGAAACTGCTGGAAGTGTTCCCAATCATCAAGTTGAAGTAGGGAGCCTTCAAAGTCTCAATAAATAGAGAGCACAGCTCATTGTCAGTCACCGGAGGGTGGACTTCTGCCGCCTTTTCTCTCCATCTTTGGGCATACTCCTTGAAGCTTTCCGGTCTTTTCGCACTGATTCTCAAGATCCTCCTTGTGGGGCCACATCGCAGCTTAAATTTGTACCGCTTCAAAAAGGCCTCGCTAAATCCTTCCAGAGCGTAGTCTGCTCCTATCTAACCAACGCACCACCTCGTGGCCGCTCCAGAGGGGCTCTCGTGGAAGAAGTGGACTAACAATCTGTCATCATCTGTCATAGAGGACATCTTGGCAATATAGGTGGCCAAATGAATTCGAGGGTCCGAATTCCCAGTATACTTGTCAAAATCGGGGACCTTGAATTTAGGAGGTACCACCACATCGGGAACCAATCTAAGTGATGCCACATCCACAGAGCCATACATATTTAGCCCTTCAATTGCTCTCAATCTTTCCTCTAGAGCGCATAGCCGCTTTCTTTTGACTTATTTTCCTCCCATCGCTCGATATTCCCAGTTGGGAAATGAGGGGTGAAGTGAATTGGAGGGATTGAATTTGAAGGGTAAGGATCGGTGTTTGGAATGGTTGGGTAATGAGAGTAAGGTAGGTCATTATTTGTGGTAACCGGATTGACAGTGATTGTCGGGTCCGGGATGGGAGACTGAAAGGTAAAAGAAGTTGAAGCTTGATGAGGATCATTTGTCGTAGGAGGCGGAGGAGGTAATGGTGGGCTAGGCTCTGAAGTAGGTTTATTCTGAGACATTTTCTTCATTAGTCTCATAATTTCAGAAAGCTGATCTTTCAACTCGGAGACTTGCCCCTGTAGGTTCTGTACTTGTTCCTGATTTTCCATTATCTTCCTTGTTCGAGATCTTGTTAAGTACACTCTCTTAGGTTGAACCGTGTGCTTGGTCTGACTTGCCTTGTTTGAAGCAATATTGATTTCCTGTGAGGGGTAAAAAAAAAAAAAGAAAATTTTAAATGAACTTTGAATTTTGCAAAGAAACTAAAAGTCCTGGTCTGGACGAAGGATACAGTGGCATTTGAGAGCCAGGTTGAAATCTGTAAAAGGACAATCGCATCAACTTTATCATGGCATCGTCCGATAGTCTGACTGTGAATGATGGGATTGAATGAGCATTTATGATACCTGTCCATATAGCGCATTCAATTTTTCACATAACCCTAGCGAGGGAGTTCCTACGGGAGTCATATTATTCATTCACAAATTTACTAAACAATGGTCCAAAATCATTTTATTAATCAATAATTTGTACACCATATTCTTTACATCGCCTAGGCTCGGGAGGTTCTTTATAATGAGATGACATTTTCTCGAGATACTCATACAACCTTTCTTCTTGCTTGGGATCGAATGCTTTCGTAACGCACTGATTCTGTAATAGTTCTTGTTTTCCTTTGCTATCATTTTTTCCAAATGTCAATGTTCTCTTCAAATTCTTGATAGAGAGCAAATTTTGTTTTTCTTTCTCTTTCCTTTCTTTAGCACACTCTTTCAAGATATCGTTGATGAGTAGTGCTTGTTCTTTCAATTCAAGCTTCTTCTTTTGTTTTCTTGCTTATACTCTTCAATGAGTATTTCTTGGTATTTCATCTTTTCCAAGCTTACTATTCTCGCACTTTTATTTCTTTGGCCTCACTTGAAGAGAGTCTTTTCCTTTTCCCATCGCACCTCTTGCTTTTCGAACTCCATCCTTTGGCTCTTGCCTCTTCCTTGAGTCTTCTCACCCTTCTCTTAAGTTTCTCGCTATTGGTCCTCCAACTGCTTCATCTGCTCTGCACTGTGAGTTCTCGTGATTTGCCTTTGTAGCGAGTCAACCAGCGACATCGCCTTCCTCTAATAGGGCGCTTGGCGAGGGTTGTCTGCCCTGAATTCTACAAGAGAGTGTTCTCGGCCCCGCGCTTCTCCATTTAAGATAATCGCCCGAGGCACTTGGGCCTTTGGGTGATTTCTCCATCAGAGTGATGTTTTCCCAAGACTTGCGAGCCATTTTCAACCCTTCTTCTTCCTTGAGTTCATGGTAGAAGTGACCTTGGTGGTATTCTTTGATGTTGATCACGGACTGTGTTGAGCCAAACTGCCTCATTACCAATGCCGGAGTGTAACTTGTATACCCGGTTATTCCAATTAGGGACACCGCTCGACACTCGCATCGATCGTAATGGTTGGCCTAACGCCCACGCCTTCCTCTAGCGAATTATGGCCATTGAAACTCAAAATCCGCTCCCACCATCGCTGCTCATTCTTCGATCGACATTACTAACCGGTCATTCTCTCGATGGGAGGCCGGTCAAGGTACCAAGTCAATCCCTTTGTCTCCACAGACACACGTGGATCGATAATCCGTAGGTATAACAATTGAGAACAACACTTAATGGACCTTTGCCCGCCTTCTCGCAGGTGTAAGGGTCAACAGGTCTCTGAAGAATTGCCGCATCGGATTGATCCCCGCCTTTCATCGCCCAAAATACCTCCACCGCTGCAAGTGATGATTCCCAATGGCCCCGGAATGTAAGCGCACCATAGATTCCCAAGGCGAGTGCCATCAAGCTTGATCCCATCGCTTTCTTGGAGGTAATGATCTAACCGCTTCTCGAGGTACGCCCAATACCATCCATGTGTGTTCCTTTGACTATTTCTTTTGACTTCGCCTCCTCCGGCGGGATGCCCAACAAATGTGTTAATCGCTTCTGTGTCCGCCATGCTCAAGGTGTAGGTAGATCTGGTTCGCAATGAGTACCTAATCCCTAGTAATGCCCGATATTCTTCCATAGTGGGAACCGTATCAATGTCATTGAAAGAGAATACCCGCACTTAGGATTCCAAACCGACAACATGGCTTTTAATGCCGGATTTGGACCTTGACTCGCATTAAGGTTGCAATCCTTCCGCATTTCTCTTCAAATCGCACTTGACCGATCGGAAGCGACCTCCATCTATTAGATGCACTTCGAGGTTGTTCATTCGACCTCTATTTTATCCGCATCTAGTGAAGGTATTGAGCTAGCGCAGCCTCGTAAACATCATTTTGCGAGGGTACCACCTATGAGCTGATTTGGACCAAAGTTTAGCATGTCGAGCCTCTTCTCGCCGATCGACTGAGGATGCCATGATAAAATGATGCCTATCCTTTTACGCACTCTTGGTTTGGTAACGCTCATGGAAAATTCGTTAGTAAGACAAATTAGGTAATTTTGAATCATACTATTGACAGTGACACGCACACATTTATCAAAGTAGGAAAATGTGTAGGTGTTTTAGTAGAATTCAAAAAAAACCTCAAAAAAATGAACAAAAGGAAATTAAAGCGTAATAGGTAAGAGTAAGTATGCCCCTTTGTCCTATAGTAGGGAGATTCCTAATACCGGTGAGCGCTACCTATCCGATAGTTCTATCTTATAAGGTAGTTTACTACGCTTTCAACTATTGTGATAGTTTAGCTCAGATCTAATTTTCTAAAAGCCACAGTGTTCTAAATTGCCCTCATCAGAACAAGAGAGCCCCATTCTACCCCCATGATATTATCGGGAAAATTCCACGGGTATCATGGTAAATAGAACGAGTTTCAATTTGAGCAGAAGCCTTCACGGATACTAACGGGGTAAAACCCATGGGTACCGCTACATGACCCCCTCCTACTTTCCTAAAAGGGTAAGAAAGCCCGGGTTAGGACCATAGTGTGTGAGGACATCGTGTGAGTGTTCAGTGTGTGAAGGGACACCTTTACCTCTTCCCAATTCAGGGGGATTTTATTTTTCCATTTTTCCCTTTTTCCCCTTTTTTCAAATGAAGAGCACTGTGAGGAAATAGAACAGGCAAAACAAAATAGTTAGCAGCAATAATAATTAATGTATAAAACATCACCGAATGAGCCCATCTAACTATAATTTGATCTAACAAAATTAAATCTACTTTTGGACCACTAGACCGGGGTTAAAATTACGTCCCCAGCAGAGTCGCCAAGCTGTCGCAAAGGGATTTTGCGGTCGCCTGGACGATCACTCACCGAAGTGGGAAAAGTGAGGAGTCGCCACCTTAGTTTTGAGGGAAACTAAAGAAAACCATTTGGGAAGATAAATTAAAAATGAAACCACTTCAAAATAGAGATTCTAGGTTCGGGGTCCGTAAACGGGTGGGGAAGGTGTTAGGCACCCCACCTCGTCCCTTGATAAGGGTAAGTAGATTTAATTTTGCGTTCTTTATAAATTAGTTAGGAGGGCTTGAATGGGAATGTTAATCCTTTTGGCTAAAGGAACATTTGATTTCTCACTGAATTTGGATCACCCAGATACACAAGTAAATGAGACCACCTTAGTGAATTGACGTTACGAATTTTTTAGTTCTGAGATTATTTTGCGTACGGGTTAAGATTTGGTGTGAGAATCGGATAAAAACCCTCCTTCGATCTCTATTTAATGGTTATTTATTAAAACCTTGAGTAGAGACCGGATAAGAACCCTCCTCCGATCTCTATTTAATAGTTATTAAAATTTTGAGTTGAGACCGGATAAGAACTCTCCTCCGATCTCTATTTAATGGTTATTTATTAAAATTTTGAGTGGAGACCGGATAAGAACCCTCCTCCGATCTCTATTTAATAGTTATTAAAATTTTGAGTTGAGACCGGATAAGAACTCTCCTCCGATCTTTATTTAATGGTTATTTATTAAAACTTTGAGTGGAAACCGGATAAGAACCCTCCTCCGATCTCTATTTAATAGTTATTAAAATTTTGAGTTGAGACCGGATAAGAACTCTCATCCGATCTCTTTTAGATTAACAGGAGCCTGAAAGGGACTTTTCCGATCTCCCGGATTTTAATTTCAGCTACATGACATAAGAGCCTAAAGCTAAGGATTCTGGCATTCAAGGATGCTGGGGATAAGGCTTCTCGATACCTTTTGGCTAGATGGGGAAAACTAGACTTGATTTACCGACCTTCCATGTATTCATTTTACCAATATCTATTAATGACCGATATATTCTGTTTTGTTTATTTTGGTTTTATTCCACTTTATGACCTCTTTGTCGAATTGCTGTTCACGTCAGCCTAATAGTTTGGCTATCTTCCTGACGCGTTATTCAGGTTCTCTCTTTTAAAAGAGACCCCTAAGTTGCAGTTACCTACGTCTTGCCTGACCATTTACACGCTACTAGGAACCAGAAAAACTTGCATTCAAAAATGACGAAGATTAATAAAATGACGGACTAATCACTAAAGAGATAACTCGAGAGTAACATTCTTTTGGGTCCTTTTGCACAAAATGAACTTGGAGAAAATCACATACGTAAGAAGAACAAAGAAAATGCGAAAAATAAATGTGAACACTTAGTAAAATAGCAATATGAGCTCTTACCTATGAGGAGCCAAATCTACTGAAATAGCTACAGGGTGGCAAATAGAGATAAGATGGTGGACTGATTAGCCCGAGAGCTGATGTTCATCGGGAAGTGAAGGGAGCTTAGCTAAAATATAATCAGATTAAGATAAAAGCCGAGTGGAATGAAGTTTAGCTTAGACAGTGGGAATGAAAACAGAGATGATAAAGGGCTGAAAGTGAGGGTGTGACCAGATAATGAACAAACTGGAAATGTAGAGTTCCAGTATTCAGAATCCTTTTCAAGAAACACTTCAGAAAACTAGTTTCAAAAGTTTTTCCAATCAACACTTCAAAGTAGCGGAATAACAAACTGAATGAAGTTTTCAGAGTTCTTCCACTATAATAACAGCCTCTCCTTTTTTGTCCGTCCGTCCCTTGAACAGTTTTTCATGCAGGTATTTATAGGAATCGGGCGCTCCCCGTGGAGGGTCAGGATTTATTTTGAGGGAGATGGAGGGTCAAGATTTCGAAGGACATGATCGGATGTCCAGGAATTAAAGAGAATCAAAATGAATGATTGAGATCCCTCTTCAGAACGTTTGTCCTTTTCTTCTTTCAATCTGACGTCCCGCATCTTCTTGTCCGAACGATCTAAGGGCTAAGAGCGAAAGATGCCGGTATTGTCGCCTTCTCTCTTGATCCAAGGGTTCCGGTTTGTCCTTACAAGTGGGATCAACGGTGGAGATTGGGATGTACAGGACTGCCATGACATACCCTCGCACCGCCAAAGATTGAGGGCGATTCTAGGCGCATGTGGAGATCTCTGCTCGCAACGCTTTAACTACCTCTCTACTCGATTCGACGACTGCTATTTGGGGATTTGTCTTATTCTTTTGCCTTCCGATCCCTCCTCTTCTCGATCTCTTTCACATGTTCTTTCCGATCTTTCATGCTGGTCTCCCATCTTCCGATCTATTATTCCGATCTTTCCTTCCTTAGGTCCGGTTCGTCAAAGCATTAATTGCCCTCGATTCCCGGTTGCCGCTTGCTCGCCAAAGAATAAATGCTCATTTTCCTTATATATACCCCAGCTGACAGAGACATTTCCTTCATCCGATTTTCCTCTCTTCCTTTCTTATTTTCCTATTCTAGCCGCCCGGTGGAAGTTCCGCCATGATTGTGGTTTTTGATCCCTTTCGATGAGCTTTAACCACCGGCTAAAAATTTACGATCCCATGATCGCATAACCCTAATCGACGATGGTGAGAGAACCGATTTGACCGACCGTATTGGACCTCGGTTGTACCGCTCTCGAGTCGCTTAACTGAGTTCATTCGGCTTCTCATCACATTGAGTGTTCCGACAGCGGATGAAGCATCCAGTCGGCAATATCCTTGGGATCAGTTACAAACTGATCCTTAGATCAGCCTTTTGATATAATCAGATCTCCAATGTATTCCGATCCTTAGAGATCGCCCAGATGATGTAGTCTGTTAATGTAATCAGATCTCTAGAGATCGCCCAAATGATGTAGTTAGACCTTTATTGTAATCCGATCCCTAGAGATCGCCCTAATGATGTAATCCGATCTTTTTGGAAATAAAAGTCTTGTTTCTCCAATTATTATCTTATTGATTATTTTCCGACCTCTGATATATTTGTCCGATCTGGGTCCTAACAAAACGACTCTTAACTAATCCTTTGTTCAAAATATTCAACTTATTATGCCGATCTCCAATTAACCGATCTCGGAATGTTCGAGAGACGTGTCAGAACAGCTGGCGAATCCCGTTAACCGATGCACTGCATGGAACCTCGTGAGCATTAAATGCTCGGACTAGTATAAATAGGGATGGGGGGGTTAGCCATTTGCTCTCTCATTCCATTTTCAGTCTCTTGCTCACAACTTCGAAGTTCTCTCATTTTTCCCAAGTTCTTCCGACGCCGATCAGACTCCGGTAAGGGCTTTGATCTTCTTTTTAGTTTAAGTTCTTTATTTCCTTTGAAAATGAGCGGTGTCGAAGGTCAGAGAGCGGCGAGCCCTCCTTCCATTCAGTTCTCATGGTCGTCCGATGAAGAAGAGGTAGTCGGGCCAAGCACGCAACCTGAACCCCCTAGGGTCTCCGTTCCAGCTCGGGGGCGGATCATACCGTCAAGGCGTGCACTGCTTTCAGGAGGGAGACTCTCCTATAGACGAGCTACCGCGGTTCTTCGAGAATCCGACCGCAATCGCTTAGCCAAGAATACAACATTCGCCCGATTCGCAGACGAGCTAATCAAGTGCCACTACGATCTTCGTGTCGATCACTCCTTTGAGGAGAATGACATGGTTATGGTGTACGAGGAACGCTTAAAGGCCGGTCTTCTGCCTCTAGATGACTTCTATAAGGAGGTCCTAAAACTTCACCGAGCATGCATTGCTCAAATTCACCCTAACTCGTGGCGGATCTTGGTAGCCTTCCGAGGTCTATGCCGAGCTAAGGGAATCAGACCTACGGCTAAGGTGTTCGCCGAGCCGCATGCACTAACTCGCCAAAGGATGACGAACATCGGTTCTTTCAGCGAAGCCTCATTATGGCTCTCTTCCGATCCGCCTCATCCCTTAAGAATTGAAAGAACCGCTTCTTCATTCTAAGGAGCAAAGATCCAAGCCGCTGAGGACTTCCTCAGAGTCGGTGGTACCAGGGCCTTTGCTTCAAGCATATTACCTGAACCAGAGGAAAGCTTAATAGTGATGGATCTCAAGAGTCGCCGCCACTCAAAAGTATTCTTGTTTAGATGCGGTGACTGCCGAGTTGCACCATTGGACTATTCAACTACTCACAGGCCAAGACCGCGAACTTTCGCTCTCTGACCTCGGCATTGGTATTTTCTATATCTCAACTCTCAGGACCTTAGCGATCTCACTGACCTTTTCTTTATGCAGGTATGGCGGGTGGTGAGGGTTCTAGGAAGCGGAAGAAGGACAAAGAGATCTTCCAAAAAATAAAGGAGATGAAACGTCGAAATGCTTCAACACCGGTCATGAATGGGAAGTACAAGGGGACCCGCTCAACCTTCGGATCTGCCGATCAAGTCGTCCGATCTCCTCCTAGATTGGAAGAGCAGCCTCCACTCTTCCAGCTTGTTCCAAGCACGGAAGGGGTCCTTCTCAATCTTCCGGGAGGACCTCTTCTCGTGGCGCCAAAAGCTAATCGAGTCCTCAAGAATAACCTGACTGTTCGAGAACCCTGCTTTGCCCAAGTCTTGGGGTCTTCCATCTTCCTTCGAGGATCGGGACAGCTATCCTCGAACAGCCTTGATGATATCTTGACTCAATCCATGAGCTCGAACGTGGAGTGCCCGTCAATCGCACCATGGTTTGGGAAAAGGTTCGTGCAGGTAAGGAGATCGGGAAGAAAAATCAGAAGTGGCTTCCTCCGATCCCAACTCTTATCCGCCGGATTATATATCTCAAGTTGAGGGACTCGAAGTACTATGAAGACAAGCCGGCCGAACAGCCTCATGTTCTAGCCGAAAGGGATCGGCTCTGAGAAGTCCAGCGCCTGTGCCAACGAAGCCGCCAGTCGCTCAACTCATCGAGGAACTCAAGGAGAAAGACGAGGAGCTTAAGGAGAAAGATGAAGAGATGGTGACGGAATAGCCGAGCCTATGTGAATGCTCACAAGGATCTCTTGGCCGAACTCCGTGCTGCCACTAAGAAGACTTCTCTTGGATGGCCGACTGCCCCGAGGGCGACGATGAGGACAAAGTGAGGAGGAAGCCGAGGGTGAGAGAGAGAGTGAGCAAATGTAAATCAGTCGGGGTGACCTCCACCAATAGCTTGTACAAAAATGAAATGAAATGGAATGTCTCTTTTGTTCAATGAATGGATGTGATTGGAAAATCTCTGAATTGCCTAAGTATTTGATTGTATGAGCATAGCGAAACAAGAACTAAATGCAATTATTAATCTAAGTATAAGAGATCGGAAAGCACAATAAGCATGAGATCGGTGGGGAAGAAATGCTGAATGGGACTTGATTAAAATTGAAAATTTAACTTGAACACTTAAGATCGGAATCCTCATTAAACCGAACCAAAACCTTAGCTCTTAATCTTTCGAAAAGGAGATCGGCAATAAAACTGGTAAGAAAAGATCTAGTGCCAGTTCATTTCGTTTATTAGGAATATACTTAACGGGTCCTGAGTTTCGACAATGGGTTTGAGAGATCGGTGAGCGATAGACTGGTAAAGCTTTGACTGATGCGAGAACTTAACAATTTGATTTAATTCTTTGCGGGGAGAGATCGGAATTGTGACAGCCTATCAAAGAGGGATCGGAAATGTGATTAGCTGTCCGAAGGAGACTTAGTACCGGGGATCGGTTTCAAAGTTTTATTGATTTTGGGGATCGGCCAAAATATGGTGTCGACAATGTTGAACATGAATTTGGGAGCTACTGACAAATAAAAAAGTATGGATATGGTTGTACAACCATTGCTTGTACTATGGAGAAATTCATGCATAAGCTACATAAAGCAGTTACTAATTTATTATAAGAATTTATTAATTAGTTAGTCTACATAAGCAAGTCTGTTAGTTAGTTTCTCAGTTTGTTAACTTCAGCTGTATATAAACATCATTTACTCTTCTTCTTGTGTAATTTTTGGAGAAATCATAATCTTCAATATAGTTTTCACTTTCTTCATATGGTATCAGAGCTGGCTTCCTCTATCTTCTAAATCTGTGGCGGTTACTTTTTCTTCCCTTGAAGTTTTTTCCTCTCTACTTTAATGGCGAAAATTGGTATAGAGGGCAATGGTGCTAATAATCAACATAATATCAATCAATTGGTGGATATCTATCATCCTCTTCATCTTCTAGCTTCTGATACACCAGGACCAAATATTGTTTCTCATCTTCTTAAAAGTGCATCCAATTATGCATCTTGGAAGCAATTAATGATTGTAGCACTTGAGACAAAGAATAAGATGAGTTTAGTTTATGGAACTTTTCATCCACTTACAAAGACTGATCCTCTCTATCCTCTTTAGCATAGATGCAATAATCTTATGAAATCTTAGTTGTTAAGTAGTGTGATCAAAGAAATAACAGATATAGTGTTATATTATGCTACAACAACTGATATTTGGATTGAATGGGGAATCATTTTTCAGGTAACAATGCCACATGAATCTTTCAATTGAAAAAGGAAAGCTATGCTTTACATATGACACCCCTTACCCGTTTACAATGTAGCCAAGCAAGATATGTCACATAGTATGTCGAAGCACCATATCTTATTTCACTACAATTTACTCTTTCTTAATTTATTTATTTATTCATTTATTAGTCACAAAGTGAAATTTATGCCATTTAATTTATTTATTGAAATTATGAATTAATTTAAGGTTCCGAAAATTTTTTAGAAAATTCAGCAGAGTGCCGGCTAAAAATGGAGAAAACAGTTCTTCGGAACCTGTGAAAAATACTTCCAATAATTTCTAATCATTCTCAAACTCCATTTGTATCACATCAATTTACAACAATTTCTTAACAATTCCTCTATTTATCATTCATTCATTCCACATCATCATCATGCTCAAATCATAAATAAATTCTCCTATTTTATTTATAATCACAAGTTACAAATACTTACACTAATACAAAATTATATTACATTTGTTCAAATATACACGATAAGATAAGAGTTTAATTACAAAACTTACAAAAATTACAAAATACAAAATTGGACCTAGTGTCCTACCAATACACTGTAGCCTATAAGGTGACACGGACACTAAGCAGAACTGTGAACGGCCTTACCCAGTCTGTGGTCTACTGGGTTCTCTGTCCAAATCTTCAGTACCTACGCTTTGCAAAAGCGACGCACTAAGCATAAAGCTTAGTAGTGCCAATAATACAAGAAAATATAATATGCAAATAAAAGTAAAAATTTTTTAGTTATTGTGTTCATAAGAAATGAATATTTACTAACTTATTGTTTAGTCGAAGGCTAATTACATTTTATGATATTAACTTCTTTATGCATTTTGTTAATTGTTTTCTTGATGATTTTGAGCTTCTTTGTATTTTATTGTAATCACTCTTGATCTTTATCTTGATATTTCATTTCCTTATTTTCTTTAATAATCAGTTCAATTACAGTTATACATTTTCATGCCCAAGTAACCTATACAAATTGACCGAACTGGATAAACAGGTAAACTAGCACTGGGTACCAGGTACCTCGGGCCGTCACACCATCGGTCACAATGTGTCTCTCAGTGTGCAAACAGAATGGCTAATAAGCCATAAAAGCAGTAAGGCATAAAGCCAAGTATAACATCATAATCAGTATAGCCATAGGCTATCATCACAGAATGGCATGGAGCCATACATCATATGCAGCACTACTATCAGAACCCTATTGGCATGCCAACCTATCCAAACAAATCATATTAGGCCTACTAGGGCATATTACAAAGTCATTTCTTGAATATTTGTACTTTATATGTAAGGTTACTATTTATTTCATTAATCAACTAAAATGTTGACTTTTTCATAGATAATAGGTATAGTGGTTCAAATATCACCAACATACCATATTTTACATTCCAAATTTGTTGGCATTAGTTGTCAATTCCATTTCAAAGCTTAGTGTTAGTTATTCATAATTTTCAGATTTCAAGCACTAAGTTTACTGTTCCATTAGCCATTTGTACAGCAGGAATTTGGCAAAATTGTCTCCATGAAAGTTGTTCCTTATTGTGTCTAGTTACATTTCTTTTTTTGAATCACTCCATTTGGAGTTTTGCAGCTCAAGTTATGGCCTAAACACCATAACTAGCTGGATTGTAATTTTTCATATTTTTCTGGGCAGAACCAATTCTGTAGGTTTTGTTTAGCGACTTCAGGTCACTTTTTGAATATGTTATGGTCAAATTTTGGGTTAGGTTTCTTCATGAAAGTTGTAGTCTATATCTCAGCTTTCTGCTGGTAAAATTTCAGGTCAATTGGACCTTTCTACACTGAGTTATGACCAAATGAATAGACACTGTTCATTTGGTCATTTTGCCCAGGCAGAATGCAAGTCACCCGGATTAGGGCAATTTTTAGGTCAACTTAATTTAGTTTTCTGGGCAGGGTTTCAATACCAAAGTTATTCCATTATGTGTCTAGTTTCATGTTCAATTATCCTTTCACCAATTGAACCTCTACAACTCCATTTATAGCTGCCCAAACCTACTAGACTCATGCTCAGTCTTGTAGGTCAGCCAAGGCAGCTCACCCATACACAAATGCCAAGCCTCAACTCACTTCATTTTCTCATCATACACATTCAAATGGTCACTAATTGACCATTACAAGGTTAATGAATCATCACATAAGCAAACCCTAATGTTGTTCAAGTGTCCACATTTTCAAGGTTCATTCATGCATCACACTTGCAGTTCACTTACTCTTACATGTTCAATCACTCATCTCATGCTATAGGCAGCTCATAAATACTTTACTTGAAGTAAATTCATCAAACCCTAACCATCCCTAGGCTGCCCAAATTGTAGGGATGAATATACATAAGTTTTATTTTATTTTTCTTACACTTTCCATTTATCTCGTGTTAATAAACATGAATTAAACAAGAATGGAAGGAGATTGGTCACTAACCTTGTTGAAGCTACTCCCAAGCTTTCCAAAACCTTTCTTTTTCCTCTTCAAATTATTGTCCAAGGCTTGCTCTAGTGGTAGGGACAATTTTTCATGAAGAGAAGTTAGGGTTTAGAGGTGATTTGGTGGGTTGTCTCAAGCTTACCTTAAGCTTTCATGGAGGAATGGGTTAGGGAGAGGGAAGATGAGAGTCACGGCTGGAAATGGGAAAGGGAAGAAACAGATTGGTTTCTTCAATTTTTCAGCCCATTTTATGCTTTCTAAGTGGTTTATGGACATGTGTCACAATGTGATTGGGTGGGAGTGCTTTAGTGACATCATGTGATGTCATAATTGACATTTTCTTTTATTTTCTTTTTTTTCTTCTCTACTCATTTTCAATTTAATTTTTAGCAATATTTAATCATATTTTATGTCATAGTAATTATTTACTTAACTGGAAAAGTCGGCTAAAAATCATCTCTGAAGACGAAATGACCAAAATGCCCTCCATTTGGCTTAACAGACTAAAATTATCTATATCGTTTGAAAATTTTTTCTAAGAATTTTCATGGCATTCTAATGCCATAGAAACCTCAATGACTCTTCTCTGGAGTCCCAAAAATTATTTTATTAATTTTTTCCTGGGTCTAGGGCTTCTAGTTGCGAGGACCGAAACTTCCCACTGGGTTACCCATCGCTAGGGCACTGGCTCATTTAACTTGGTTGTATTTTATTTCTAAAATTTTTCCTACATTTTTCTTATTAATAATTGAGTTAATTATAGTTTCTCACTTTAGTTTAAATATTTTTCCAGACGTTCTAACTGTCCGGACCGACACCGGTCACCAGAATAGTAGAATGTACTGAATGGATACAGTGAGGGTGTTACATTACAACAAGGAGATGATTCAATATCTTGTTATTTCTCAAAACTATGAAAAGTATGGGTTGAATTAACTGAATTGACAAGTGGAAATGATTTGCCTGCACCTAGTGAATTTAATCATTGTCTTGAGTTTTTGATGGGATTAAATGAACCAGAAGTTGCTTAGATCTATGCAAAGTTGATTCAGGAGGAATCTCAATAAAATATATGTGCTAGTTCATCATCTCAATTTACTGCTGCTTTAGTATCACAGAGGTCTCAATTTTCTGGAAATCAATTTTTTTATAATAATCAGAGTGTTCAAAGGAGTAAGTATAAGAAACGGGTGACTTACAAACATTGTGGTAAACAAAAGTATCAAAAAATATACTTATTTTTGTCTCATTGTCTTCCCCCCAAATTAAAAGTTCAGTAACAATAGATCTTCTACTCAATCAAAATTTTCTAATCAACCTAGAGTTGCACAAGTAGTACAAGATCATGCTAGCTAAAATGGACACCGATGCTTTTGTTACACCTTTGGCAAATGCATTAACCCCAGCTCAAATTCAATAGTTGATCACTTGCTTGCAAAATGTGAATGTGAACATAACTAATACTTCTATAGCAGCATTGAACAATGTGTCAGTAGGTTCTTCTTGATTCATTTTAGGCTCCTTAGGTAACATTGTAGTTAATATTCATTCATTATCTTATACTCATATATCATATTGTTGGATTCTTGATAGTGGTGCATCAAACCATATAACCATTTTGCCATCCCTTCTTCAAAATAAGAACTTCCTTCCCAAGTTAAACTACCTGATGTTTCATTAGCACCTATTACTTACATTGGTGATGTTTATCTCACATCCACATTAGTTTTGAAGAATGTCCTTTGCTGCCCTTCATTTCAATTTAACCTTCTTTCCATTAGTAAATTAACGAAAGACTTGCCTTGCACTGTTTAATTTTCATCTAGTTTTTGTGAAGTGCAGGACCATATGCAGAAGAAGATTTTGGGGATAGGTGAACAACAGCATGGGCTATTTCTTTTCAAAGGTTCTACACAACTTGTTAGACCAGATTCCACTCTTACTCAATCTACTGAACTTACTGAGTCTTTTTCCAATTGTAAAATTTTTTCTGCTAGTGTTGATGATCTTTCTTTGTGGCATGTACGTTTAGGTCATGCTTCTTACTCCAAAATGAAACATTTGTTTCCAGATTCTATGATTAATAATAAAATTGCAATTTGTGAAGTTTGTTCATTAGCAAAGCATTATAGATTGCCATTTCTACTCATCCCTTTGATTTGTTACATATGGATATATGGGGTCCATTTAGAATTCCTTCTCGTACAGGTGCTCAATATTTTCTCATTGTGGTTGATGATCATTCTAGACTTACTTGGACCTTTCTCATGTCACACAAATCACAGGTTCTATCAAATTAAAAGCTTTGTTTTCTCTCATTCAAAATTAATTTTCTACCACAATAAAAAAAAGTTAAAACTAATAATGGCCTTGAGTTTTTTCCAAAGTTTGTACTCAATTTTTTGATAATTCAAGAATACTTTATGAGTCTTCATGTGTCCATACCCCTCAGCAGAATGGTATTGCTGAAAGGAAACATAGGCATCTTTTAGAATTAGCAAGAGCCATAAGATTTCAAGCTTCCTTACCTGTATACTTCTGAAGTGATTGTATTCTTGCAGCCACCTACATAGTCAATAGATTGCCTATTCCCATATTGAATAACAAAAGTCCATATGAAATCATTTTTTGTCATCCTCCCAATATGTCTCATTGTCGAACCAATGGCTATTTATGTTTTGCAACATCTTCATTATTGGAAGGGATAAATTTCAGCAAAGAAGCATCAAATGTATTTTTTTGGGATATCCCTTTGGTTAAAAAGGTTACTTGGTTTATGATCTTAAAGATAGAAAATAATTTATGTCTCAAGATGTAATTTTTTATGAAACTCAATTTCCATTCAAAAGTTCTTTTGTTACGTCAACTCCAAATGTTCTTCCAATTTCAATTTCTGATGAATCTTCTCATTTTTATTCTTCTACTTTTCCCTTTATTATTTCTTCTTCTCCTTTAGATATTTCTTCATCTAGTTCTGCTATGCCTTGAACTTCTGATTTAGTAATTCTTCATCCTTCTGATACTCAGTTACCTCAACCTAGAAAATCAACACGAATCACTAGACCTCCTCTCTGGTTAAAAGATTATAGTTCACATTATGCTTTACATTCTCCAAATTCAAATCTTCTGAAGCATCAGGTACTTCTCTATATCCTATTTCCAATTATTACTCTCGTTTTTTAGTTACTTAGAAATACCAAAAAACACTTACAAATTTTGACCATACTAAAGAACCTAACACCTATCAAGAAGTTGCCAATCATCCA
The DNA here is from genome assembly GCF_030052815.1 of Hevea brasiliensis. Taxonomy (NCBI): domain Eukaryota; kingdom Viridiplantae; phylum Streptophyta; class Magnoliopsida; order Malpighiales; family Euphorbiaceae; genus Hevea; species Hevea brasiliensis. Next base: position 25,470,267 of record NC_079509.1, on the reverse strand, counting down.
CAGTGGATACAAGCTATGAATGAAGAATTATAGGCATTGGAGTCTACTAGGACTTGGGAGATGACTGATTTACCTGCTAATAAGGTTCCTATTAGTTGCAAATGGGTGTATAAGATTAAACATAATGCTGATGGGTCTAGAGAGCGTTACAAGGCAAGACTAGTTGCCAAGGTATACTCTCAAAAAGGAGTAGATTTCATGATACATTTTCACCTATGGCAAAAATGAATACTATGAGAACTCTTTTGGCACTTGCTGCAATCAAAAAATGGCATCTCTACTAAATGGATGTTAATAATGCTTTTTTACATGGTGATTTGAATGAGGAGATTTATATGCTACCTCCACCAGGGTATATCAAAGAAAATTCTTCAAAAGTCTACAAACTATTCTCTTTTCACTAAGCACTCTTCCTTTGGCATATTGGTTGTATTAGTTTATATTGATGACTTGGTAATAACAGGGGATTCTGATGTAGATATTTCAGCTTTCAAGGCTTCTTTAAAGACTAAATTTTCTGTCAAAGACTTAGGCTCACTAAATTACTTCCTCAGTCTTGAAATAGCTACGTCTTCACATGGCATCTTTCTTTCTCAATGGAACTACACATTTGAGCTACTGCAAGATTCTAGTTTACTTGGATGCAAGCCTGTTGCAACACCCATGGAACAAAATTTAAAATTATTAGCTAATTCTAGTGACATGTTATCAGACGTTGGTGCATATCAGAGATTAATACTAGACTATTGCATTTACTATGCAGCAATTAAACTAAATCAAACCGAATCGATTTTTGAATTGATTTATTTTTGTAGGAAATTTATGAATTATATATATATATATATATATATATATATATATATATATATATATATATATATATATATATAAATTGTTTAATTTTATTGATTAATGGTTATTAGGTTCAAACCAAAGTCAAAATTAGACCAAATAACTTGAAATCAAATCTAAATTAAAAAATTAATCAAAAATAAAACCGATCAGTTTGAACCGAATCGAACCGAAATAGAATGGTTCGGTTCGGTTCCTAAAATATATAATTTGGTTTTCATAATTTAATTCGGTTCGGTTCCGTTCGATTTAAACCGAATGCTGGCCCCTACTTCTTGCAGAATTTTACTTGTCATATTGCCTTGAATAAATAATTTTTCCATAGATAAATTTCCTCAAATGAATAATTTTTCCATAAATGAATGTAATTTAATTACCTTAAATTAATGTAATTTACATAAATAAATTCAATCTAGTTGCCCTAATAAATCATTTTTTTTCTAAATAAACGCAATTTAATTGCCTTAAATTTTCTAAAATTATTATATTGATTTGGTGGTTGGGACTGCTGATTCGATTTGAACCCAGAATTGCCACCCTGGGCTGTTGCTTAATTTAGTACATATTCATCAAAATATTTGCCTTAAAAACCTACTTGTTGGATTGAGGATAGCATTTGTTTGAACTGGAGACAAAGCCAGTTCATAGTATGGTGGGAGCTTATATCATTAGAAAATGTGTATATCCATTTGTATAGGCATTGATATACGAGGGAACAAATTAAGCATTGAAGGTGCTGACAAGCAAGGGCGAGGTTCATTGTTAACGTTAAACTTTATTGGGGCTCAAGCATGATTCTAACTTTGTGATGCCCATTTCAGTTTGGCTTAATAGGCCTCAAGTTAATGATGATTCGAAGGCTGTAAAATTAGATTTTCACGTAAGATTTTCGTCACTGAGTCCAAAAGATAAAACTAGAAGTTTCTAAATTGACTGCATAACCTTCTATTCTACAACAACTGAATTTAGCAAAGTGCAGATAGAAGTCTTAACTGATAAAAGGAAGGAGATTTGGGTTTTCCCGTCAGGTTTAGCCAAGAAAGAGACTAATAGGTCTCTGAGCTATCATTTGAGAAAAACTTGATAAGTGAGGGTTATTATACTGGTTACTGTACTGTTCTTCACAAGGAATATTATCTATGCATACAAAGAAATCTTGAGGATATGTTGAGTTAGGTACCCTTGTTTATTTGTGGTTCTACTCTAATTGTCATGGCCTTTGTGATTGTGATATATGCGTTGATTGTCTAGGAAGGTTATGTTTCTCTTTGGTAATAGAAACAAATAAAATGGTACCTTTTCTTCTGCTTAGTCTTTGCCTTAATGCTGTAATATCATATTGATGTTAGAAGAATTGCCATTTGCAATTAATAGCAACATGATTTTGTTAGATAGGAGTTAGTTGGGGTAAACCTTTCAACATATAACCAAAATGAGAAAACTATCATGTGCAAACGACATTGGCTGATGTGAAATCTCTTTAATTTTCTCCCCTTTTTTATCTTTTTTCCCTGAGTATGTTGTTTCTCTGCTTTGTTAATTCAATAAATTAGTGCACCATGAAAAGCAAAGAATAGGATAATTTGTTCTGTGTAGTTTGGCCTGATATGATAAGTGATTGAAGGAACATCATGTGGCCAGATGAACAAAAAGAAAAATATTATTTCGTAATTTGTTTACCTTGCAGAATAATATATATATATATATATATATATATATATATATATATATATATATATATATATATATATATATATATATATATAATCTGTAACTGTTCATTGTTTGGGAAGCCACAAATCCTGTTTTAATCAAAACCATTTCCATAAGCCAGCAAACATTGTGCTAGATCTGTACCAGAGAATATATAAACAATGAACTGTTACAGAACCCCAAAGGAATGACTCCATGAAAGCACTCATTTTCTTTGTTTATTTCTCTCATTTTCATTGAACCACCATCATGTTTCAACCCATTAAAGCTCTGTCTCATCTCCACTGGTCTACACCTTTCATATGCCCACACAACACTTTCTTTTTCCACTTTGTCTTCCAGCACCAGCTGTATTGATATCGAACCTGCTTTCTATTATCAGTGAGAAGTAAACTATTCAGATTTAATAGGTCAATTATTTTAGTACCCAACTAAGAGATGAATTTGGGTGATATAATTGAGCTTTGGAACGGTTTCAAATTTGAGAAATAATACTCGCATTGAAAATTTAAATATTTTTATAATTATTAATGATTCAAATATTATATAAAATTTAATGATTCGAATATTATTAAGTATTAATAATCAGATTTATAGCTGATAAAAATAATTTAAGATAAAGTTATAATCGAATTTAGAATATCTAAAACAATAATCAAATTTTATCTAAAGCCGACTTCTTTTAAATTATCTAATCATCTCAAAATTGATAACAAAAATTAAATGAATAAAATTCAGTTTTCAAAGAACATGAATACTTTTATCTAAAACGATCCATAGTTTATAAACTGACTTAAACGTAATTTGAAATTTCTTCAACATAATTGATCTTTAATTTAAATTCTCTTTAAAAAAATTGAAATGACACGAATTTATCAGCAGACTTTGAACGTTGGATCATGTTGGGCCCAAAAATTTACCTTCCGTTGCTTATGTTCCTTAAAAAAATTAATAAAAAGAATAAGACTATTAAATTTTAAATATTTAATTTTTATATTATAAATTAAACACTCAATTTTTTTTTAAATGACAAATAAGCTATGCATTTCACATCGATTCTTTAAAAAATATTTTAATTATTATATATATGGGCTTGCAACTTTTCCCTTATAAACTAACTTTTGATGTGGAAATATAATTGTTAATTTCATATATAAACACTTAAATAATTAGCTTAGTAATAAGTAAGATTAACTTATGAAACAATAAACCTAATAAAATGTGTTATTTTCTCGTTTATTAATTAATTAATCAGTTAAATTAATATTGGCATTATTATTCACATGAAAATGATGATTCATTGATTTCTTATATATGCTACAACATTTGAGCTTAGTATAATCTTGTGGGCTCTTCTGTCATGTTCTTTTTGCTGCATTTAGATTATTCTAATGAGTGTCTTTGAGACATTGGTTAAGCAATAATTATTTAAATCTTTGTATTGTTATTGTTATAAATTTTACTTATACTATAAAATTTTATCATAAATTATTTATAACTGTATAATTAATTATAATTTATCCTTAATCAATATAAATTTTATTATAATAAGTAAAATTTTAAAATAAGAAACACAATTAAAGAAATTAACTACTTAACATTTATCTTAAAGGCAATAAATATTATTTTTTTAGTTCTCAAGTTATATTAAAATTAACACCTATTTCTTTTAGTTTTTAAAAATTAATGGTTTAACATTTTTATTTTAATTTATTTTTATTGAAAGTCTCTCTGTTTATATTTAAAAATAGTATATTTTTTAACTTAATTGAATTAAAATATATAAATTAAACCATTGATTTTTAAAAGTAAGAAGGCATACATGTTAATTTTAACATAATTCAACAATGAAAAATTATTTATTTTTAAGTGTATTTTGATATTTTTAAATAATTAATGAAAAAACTTTTAATCAGACAGAATTAAATATAAAAATTAAAATATTAATTTTTAAAAATTGAAAATATATATATTAATTTTCACATGAGCCTATATTATTATTAAACTCATGTTTCTGCCTTTACTCATCTTTAAGATTGAAAACCAAGGTTTCTTTCTAGCTTCTCTCACCTTTTTTTTTTTTTAAAGTTCACCAACTTCCAAGTATTCTACGGCCTTTTTGACTCAATCTAATCCTCTTTGGACTGAAGGTAAATTACTTTTTAATTTTCCTAAAAATTAAGATTTAAAAAAAAACTACAAAAACTTTTATTAAATTTTGTCATTAAAAAAAAAAACTTAAGTAGACCTTACTGTTGAGATTATTTAATTAATTGTAATTGGTTGCTTTTGCCTCCTATCACCTTTTTATCTTGTGTTCAATGACTCCTTGATTGGATTAGTTGATGATTTATTTATAATGACTCAATTCAACATGCTCTCAATTATGACAAAGAATCTTTCAAAGCCTACTTTATGTCTTTTGTTAATCCAATTAATACTGGACCAGTGACCTTTACACTCAATTAGAGATTATAGACGATTATAGTGTTACATTTTAAAAATAGGATCGCTTTCTTTGTTCTCAGGGAATTGATGTGAGAAGAATTTCTCTCCGTCCTCACCTTACGTAATATTAAAATCACAATGAGATCAAAAAAATTTAATTGAGTCCAATAAAAAAAAATTATCATATCTAAACATTCAATTTTTTTTTTCTTTTTATTTTTTAAATTTTAGCTCCATTATAGCTACTAGTTATTATATTTTAATTTTAACAAACCAGTTAATCTAACTTACGAAACTTTAAAAGTTATTAATCATTAGATTAAACACCTCTCTTAATATTAAAATTTGACCTAATTAATATTTATACATAAATTACAATTTAATTCAATGCCTTCAATTTTAATAACTTAAGTTAAATTAAAACATTGTATTATAATTTTATCTCATTAAATATTAAAAATGAAATAAAAATAATATTTTATTTTATTTAAAAATAATATATATATATATATATATATATATATATATATATATTTCTCCATTTTCTTTGTGTTCCAAAAAAAAAATCAATTTCCCTTGGATTTTGATTTCATTCAAGACAATCAATAGAAAACAATTTATTGCTGGTGACTAATCTAAACAAAACTTCATTGAGGATTTTCATCAAGCATTAATTTCATAGACAAATGGTAATATTGAGTTACTATTAACAAAATTATGATTATAAATTATGTTAATTCATTTTTAATATTATAAAAAGAACCTTCTCTGCTTTTTTCAATGTGAATTGCTTCATCTCAACTAATAACTGACAAATAAGGTATATTTGTTCCATTCAGCTTATGCTGATTTATTAGGTATCGCATTTTTCTTATTCAATTGATTTGGATGAATTTTTAGGTCCCTCAGTCCTCACTTTTAAAAGCCAGAGGTCCCCAATGCTTCAAGGGTAGTCAATTATTTCTCTTTTATCACCTACCTAATTGAACATATAGTTTTCTGTTATTAACACTCCATTTGTTTTTTTTTCGCAGGAAGTTTTAACACCCTCACCGTAGCAATTTCGTATATTCTGTTTTAGTGATCGGTGTCGGTCCGGACAGCTAGAATGTCTGGAAAAATATTTAAACTAAAGTGAGGAACCATAATTAACTCAAATATTAATGAGAAAAATTAAGAAAAAAATTTTAGAAATAAAATACAACTAAATTAAATGAGCCGTTGCCCTAGCGATGGGTAACCCAGTGGGAAGTTGCGGTCTTCGCAGCAAGAAGCCTTAAACCCAGGGAAAAATTTATGAAATAATTTTTGAGACTCCAGAGAAGAGTCATTGAGGTTTCTATAGCATTAGAATGCCAAGAAAATGCTTAGAAAAATTTTTCGATTGGTACAGACGATTTTGGCTCAATAAGCCAAACGGAGGGCATTTTGGTCATTTTGTCTTTAGAGATGATTTTTAGCCTACTTGTCCGGTTAAGTATGTCGACACCATATTTTGGCCGATCCTCGAAATCAATAAACTTTGAAACCGATCCGCAGCACCAAGCCTCTCTTTGCCAGTTAATCACATTTCCGATCTCTCTTCAAAAGGAATCAAATTAGTACTAAGTCTCCATATCATTTAAATCCTATCCAATCTCTCGAATCAATTACCAAGTTTTTCGGCCGGTCAATCACATTTCCGATCTCTCTTGTCAAACGAAATTGAACCAACATTAACTCTTCATGCCATCCGATTCCCCATTCATAAATATTGTGGATAGCTGTTCAATAAAGTTAAAGTTTTAATCCGGCTTAACGGTGCTTCCGATCTTAAGTGTTCAGATCAGGTTTCCAGTTTTAATAATCTTAAGTTCCGTTCAGTGTTTGTTATCAGTTTAGGCCGATCTCATGTCTATAAAGTTTTACCGATCTCTCATACATAGGTTAATAATTGCTTTCAAGTTGTTCTAATATGTTTAGACAATCAGGCGCTCATGCAACTTAAATACTTTTCGATCTCATTCAGTCATTAAAAAAAAAAGGGAAACTTCATTTCATTTCAAATTAAAAATTTATACAAGTCATTTGGCTGGAGGATCACCCCCAGCCTATTTTACATTTTGTTCACCTCCTCTATCACCTTCGGCCTCCTCCTCGCTATCCTCTTCGTCTTGCGGAGCCAGGTCTATCATCCAGGAAAAATCCTCTTCGGGATAACGCTTCTTGAGCTCGGCCAAGAGATCCCCATGGGCGTTCACATAAGCACCGGCCTCCCTTGTCACCGCCTCTTCTTCTTTTGCCTTGAGTTCGTCAGTGAGGCGAGCAACATCGGCGGCTCGGAGTGCCCGAACCTCTTCAAGAACATGGGCTTGCTCAGTCAACTTATCCTCATAGAACTTCATCCGCCCCTCAATTTCAGCTATATAGTTTTGGGCGGATGAAAGTTGGGATCGGAGGGAAGCTGCTTCATGACCCACCTTCTCGATCTCTTGCCTCATACGGTGAGCCTTCTCCCGGATAATATGTTGGTTCACCGAACTCTCCACACTCAGGCTCATAGTCTGGGTCAGGATATCATCGAGATCGTTCGGGGTTTGCCTATCCCCATCCTCCCGAAGGCAGATGGAGGACCCCAAGACCTTAGCAAAGCCCGGATTCTCTCGAACAGTCCGGTTCTTCTCCAGCAAGTGGATCAGGATTTGAGCGCCGCAGGAAAGGGTCCTCACAGGTGGTTGGGAAGGACCCCCTTCCGCACTTGAAGCAACCGGAGGAGGTGGTGGCGGCTCTTCATGCCGAGGAGGAGACCGAACCACTTCTATTTCAAGAACCGGTGGTTCTAAAGGTCAGGACGAACCTCCCTATATCTCACTCGGATCGTGCCTCGACGTCTGAGAGGCCTCAGCGTACTTCATCTCCCGCACTTTTCTGGAGACCTCTCTCTTGCGCTTTCGGCTTTCCTTGGAAGCCTCGCTGCTCGCCATACCTGCACAAAGAAAAGGTCAGTGAGATCGCTAAGGCCCAAAGATCAGAGATATAGAAAGTACCAAGGCCGAGGTCAAAGAGCTGAAGCCTGCATTCTTCGCCAGTAATCAACTCCATTGTCCATTGTCCAATGATGAACTTCGAAGGGCAATCACCAAAGATCGGAGGGAAATTAGCAGTCTTCTCGCCCGAAATTGGTTCGCCGATTACATCGGTCGACCAATTACATCAGTCGACCGATTCGGGGTCAACGCAATCGATATTCTCGATCTGGATCGATGAATTAGTCCGGTTCTCTCACTGTCATCAAATATGGCCATAATGATTTTCTAATCACCGGGGTCGAAAATTGTCAGTCGGTGAACAAGGTGAACAGCCGGGAAAAGATCAAAAGCAGCTATCATGGCCAGGATTGTTACTGGGGCAGTTAGAACAGGAAAAGTGAGAAAGAGGAGAAAATGAAATGCGGGAAGATTTCCTGACGAGGGTATATATATAGAGAAGGTCTGAGCATTTATGGCTAGCAGAAAACGAAGCGGACGCCTCGGAAATTGAAAGAATAAATGCCTTGACTGAACCGACCCGGACAAAGGAGAAGACTTTGGAATGAGAGAGATCGGGAGAGGGGCCCGGCATGAGAGTTTGAAAAAATAGCACATTGGAAAGATCGGAAGGGAGGGGAGATCGGAATGCAAAGAGAATAAGATAACTTCCCATGACTGTCGTCATAATCAGAGCCGAGGTAGTTAAAGCGTTGCAGACGAGATCAAATCTCCTCCGCACGCCTCATTTGCAGAATCGCCCACATTGCTGATAGGTGCCAGAGTATGTCATGACAGTCCTGTACATCTCAATCTCTACCATTGATCTTACTTGTAAGGACAAGTCCGGAGCCCTTGGATCAAAGAAGAAGACGACAAGACCGGCTTTTTATTCCCAGCCCTCGGAACGCCCTTGACAAGAAAATTTTGGGCCGTCAGATTAGAAGAGAGAAAGGACAAATATTCTGAAAAGGATCTCAGCCGTTCATTTTGATTCTCTTTGATTCTCAAACATCAGATCATGTCCTTTAAGATCCAAACCTTCCATCTCCTTCAAGGGGAATCCTGACCCTTCATTGGGAGCACACGCTCCCTATAAATACCTACTTGAAAACTGTTGATAGAGGAGGACGAAGAAAAAGGGTGGTGATTATAGTGGAAAGGCTCTGAAAATTGATTCAATTTTGCTACTCTGCTATTTTTAAGCTAGAAAGACTTTAGAAACCAGTTTTCTAAAGTATTTTCTTTGAAGAAGTGTTAGACACTGGAACTCTTGATTTTCAGTTTGTTCATTGCTCTGCGATACCCTTTCTTAAGTTTCAGTTCTATTTTCACCACCTTTATATCCACTTTTATTTTCTGAGCTCAATCTCATTCATTATCATTCCAATTCGATTACATGCTAACTAGGCATTCGTCATTTCAAGGCAAGCATTAGTCCCCAGACTATTAGCCCGAAACTTTGCAACATTCGTGACTCCATAGTTAGTTCAATAGGTTCAACTTCCTACAGGTGAGTGTCTGAACCGTTGCCTTATCCAGTGTTCGTCTTTATTTTCTTTTTACGCTCGTAATTTTCGTTAAAGTTTGTCTTATGTTAGAAGGCCCCACGTGGGTGGTCATTCTCGAGTTTATCTTTGATATATCAGTTCATGTTATTTATTTGTTCTTAGTCTTTTATTATTTCCTAATGTAGGTGTTTTGGTTAAGGGTAACGTATAGGTAGTTTGATAAAATGATGGGTAACAGTATCTTAATATAAGAGTTTTTTTTTTAATAAATGTTCGGATAATAAATCAGAGATTTATGAAGTCGAACCACTAGACTAGCTCAAGAAGATGACTGGGTAAAGGTGGGGGGTCGGAGTAAAATTGAATTTCAGACTAGCAAATGAAATAGAGCAAATGTTGCCTGCCGAAAGGTATTGGTAAGGCGATCACATAGAAGGTCGATAAAATTCAGTCTGGTATCCCTTATCTAGTCACGAGGTACCAATGAGTTAAAAGAAGCCTTATTCGGGTCCCCGGCATCTTTGAATGCCAGAACCCTTAGTCTTAGGCTCTTATGATGTGTAGCTGTAATCAAATTTTAAGAGGTCGGAAAAGTCCTTATCCGACTCTCATTCAAGTAAAAGAGATCGGAGGAGACTTCTTATCCGATTCTCAACCAAAACTTTAATAAATATTTAAAAGAGATCGGAGGAGAGTTCTTATTCGATTCTCAACCAAAACATTAATAAATATCTAAAAGAGATCGGAGGAGAGTTCTTATCTAAAAGAGATCGGAGGAGAGTTCTTACCCGATTCTCAATCAAAATTTTAATAAATATCTAAAAGGGATCGGAGGAGAGTTCTTATCCGACTCTCAACCAAAACTTTAATAAATACTTAAAAGAAGTCGGACGAGAGTTTTTATTCGATTCTCAATCAAAAATCTTAGTAAATATCTAAAAGAGATCGGAGGAGAGTTCTTATCCGATTCTCAATCAAAAATTCTAATAAATATCTAAAAGAGATCGGAGGAGAGTTCTTATCCGATTCTCAATCAAAATTTTTAATGAATATCTGAAAGAGATCGGAGGAGAGTTCTTATCCGATCTCCAATCGAAATTTTAATCTAAAAAGGGATCGGAGGAGAGTTCTTATCCGATTCTCAAATCAAATTTTAACAAATACGCAAAATAATCCCATAAATGAAAAATCGCTACGCGCCATCAATTCACTAAGGTCGTCTCATTTACTTGCGTATCTGGGTAATCCGAATTAGTGAAAAATCAAATATTCCCTTTTATCAAAAGGATTAACATTTCCATTCGAACCCCCCTAACTATCGATTTTAATTTATAAAGAACGTAAGGTTAAATCTGCTCACCCTCATTGAGGGACGAGGTGGGGTGCCTAACACCTTCCCCACCCGTTTACGGACCCCGAACCTAGAATCTCTGTATTTGAAGTGGTTTCATTTTAAGTTGCATTTCACAAATGGTTTTCTTTAATTTCCCTCAAAATTAAAGTGGCGACTCCTCATTCCTTCCTACTTCGGTGAGGGTTCGTCCAGGCGACTGCAAAACCCTTGCGACAGCTTGGCGACTCCGTTGGGGAAATTATTTTTCCTTTAACCCCGGCCCAGAGGTCCAAAAGCAAATTTAATTTTGCAATCCAACCATAGTTAGGTGGGCTTAGTTTACAAAATTCCTCGTGTTAATTATTGTTATTTTTGCTAACTGTTTTGCTTGTCTTGATTGTCTTACTACAGCACTCTTCGTCTAAAAAAAAGAAGAAAAAAACTCCCCCATATTAGGAAGAGGTAAAGGTGTCCCTTCACACACTGAACACTCACACGATGTCCTCACACACTTCAGCTCTATACCCGGGCTCTCTTATCCCTTTTAGGAAAATAGGAGAGAGTCATGTAGCGGTACCCGTGGGTTTTACCCCGTTAGTATCCGTGAAGGCTTCTGCTCAAATTGAAACTCATTTTATTTACTGTGATACCCGTGGAACTTTCCCGACAGTATCATGGGGATAAAATGGGGCTCTACTGTTTACGGTAGGGGCAATTTGGGAACCTGTGGCTTTTAGAAAATTAGACCTTGAGCTAAACTATCACGATAGCTGAAAGCCGTAGCAAGCTACCTTATAAGATAGAACTATCCAATTAGGCAGCACCCATCCGGTACCAGGACTCTCCCTACTTTAGGACAAAAGGGGCATACTTACTCTTACCCTAGTCTGCTTATGTTTTATTTTCATTTTTGAGGATAATCTTGAATCATACTGTTAAGAAAACCTACACACTTTCCTACTTTGATAAATGTGTAGGTGTTACTCTGCCAACAGTATAATTCAAAATTACCTAAATTTACCCTGCTAACAAGTTTTTCCTGCAAGCATCACCAAATTAAGGTCTGTAAAAGGATAAGCATCATTTTTAATATGGCATCCTCGAGTCAGTCGGCAGAAGAAGTTCTTAGACCAGAACAGAATGCTAAACCGTGGCCCAAACCACCTCATAGTTCAGTGCCCTCACGAAGCAATGTCACCAGAGGATATACTGGCTTATTACCTCCATTGGACCTCAGCAAAGTTGAGGTCAGAATGAACAGTCTCGAGGGTCTGGCTAATGGTTGGAAGTCATTTCCCGATCAGGTCAAGGCACGATTTGAGGAGAAATATGGGAGGATTGCAACCTTGATACGAGTCAAAGTCCAAGTCCCGGCATTAAAGGCCATGCTGTCAGTTTGGAATCCTAAGTATGGGGTGTTCTCTTTTAACGACATCGATACTGCGCCCACTATGGAAGAATATCAGGCATTGCTAGAAATTCCTTATGCGATGCAGAATCGGATTTACCTACACCTGGAGCATAGACAGACCTGGAAACGATTCGCACATATGTTGGGGATCCCCCGGAAGACGCAAAGACGAGGGAAACTGTCAAAGGAAACACTCATGGTTGGTATTGGACTTACCTCAAGAAGTGGTTGGATCAATACATCCAGGAGGAACAATAGGAGCAAGCTTCCTTGGCACTTGCTTTGGGGATATACGGCCTGATCTTGTTCCCTAGACTTTCGGGAATCATAACCTGCGGCGTTGCGGAGATATTCTGGGTAGTAGAAAAACAGAAAGTCAACCCGGTACCGGCAATTCTTGCAGAGACTTTGTTGACTCTTACCTATTGCAGACGACAAGGCAAGGGATCCGTTAAGTGCTGTTCTCAATTATTGTACCTCTGGATCATCAGTCACATATGTCCTGTAGAGACAAAGGGATTGACTTGGTACCTTGACCAGCCTCTCATTGAGAAGATGACCAGACTAGTAATCAACCCAAAGGATGAGTTGCAGTGGCAAGAATGGATCTTGAGCTTCAATAGCCCTGACTACTATTAGAGGAAATTGTGGACGTCGGGTCAACCCATTTTGGTCAGCACGGGGGGCAATCAATCAGCATCCCTAATTAGAGTGATTGGGTACACAAGTTACACTCCAGCATTAGTAATGAGGCAGTTCGGCTCAACCCAGTCCGAAGTCAACATAGGAGAATACCACCAAGGTCATTTCTACCATGAACTCGATAATGAGGACGAATTAAAAATAGCTCGCAGATCCTGGGAAAGTATCACTATGGTGGAAAGGTCGCCTAAAGGTCCAAGTGTCATGAGCGATTATCTTAAATGGAGGGCTGGCAGGGATCAAGGACACCTAACTGCGGATCCAACCAAATTCGAAGGCAGCAACCTCTGTCAAGACATCCTTTCAAAAGAAGCTAGCACTCGTTTGGCCGACTCCCTATAAAAGGCAAACACCGAAAACTTGCAATTACAAGAGCAAATAAAACAGTTAGAGGAGCAACAGCAGATCCTCAAACGAAAAGTGAGAAGGCTCAGAGAAGAGGCGAAGACCGAAAAGATAGGGTTTGAAGAGCAAGAAATACGATGGGAAAGGGAAAAGAGCTCTCTCTAGGCTACAATGAAAGAAGCAGAAGTACAGAACAGCAAGCTTCAGGAGAAAATGAAATATCAGGAGATACTCATGGAAGTGTATAAACAAGAGAGCAAAAAGAAGAAGTTTGAACTGAAGGAGTAGGCACAGCTTATCAACGATATTCTGAAAGAATGTGCTAAAGAAAGAAAGGAAAAAGAAAGACAAGCCGCTCTCTATCAAGAGCTAAAAGAGAATGTTAACCAGCTGGAGAGAATGATAGCACAAGGGAAACAAGAACTCTTACCTGAATCCGAATATGCCCTGAAAATGTTCGACCCCGCCAGACAAGAAGAAAGGCTCTATGAATATCTCAGGAAGTGTCATTACATTATAAAGAACCTTCCTGAGCCTAGGCCAATGTAAAGAATGCCATGTATGAACTATTCAATTAATGGAATAACTTTGGGCCACTGTTTAGCAAAATTGTGAATGAGTAGTATGACTCCCGTAGGTACCCCCTCGTTAGGGTTATGCGAAAAGTTGGAAGCGCCATATGGACAAGTTCCATAGAGGTGTGTTCAATCCAGTCATTCACCGTCGGACTATCGAACGATGCCATTATAAAACTGATGCAATTATTCTTCTGCAAATTTCACTCTTGGCTTTCAGACGCCACCATATCCTTTGTCCAAACCAGGACCTTTAATTACTCTTTTTCAAAATTCGAAATTCATTAAATTTTTTATTTTCTTACAGAAAATCAATATTGCATCTAACAAAGCAAGCCTGACCAGACACGCAGTTCAACCCAGGCGAGTGTACTTAACAAGATCACAAACAAGAAGGCTAATGGAAGACCAGGAACAAGTCCAGAACCTACAAGGGCAAGTGTCCGAGCTGAAAGACCAGGTCTCAGAGCTCATGAGACTAATGAGGGAGATGTCCCAAAATAAGCCTGCTTCAGAAATTAACTTACCACTACCTCCCCCACCTCCTACAATGGTTAATTCCCAACGTGCTTCAAACTCTTTTACCTTCCAGCCATTGATCTCGGATCTAACAATCACCTTCAATCCGGCCCCACTGAATAATGACCCACTTTTCTCCTATTATCCGGCTATCTCGAATGCCGAACCATACCCTTCAGTCCTAATCCCTCTGGTTCATTCCACCCCTTATCTCCCAACTGGTAGAGTATTTCATGCAGTAGGAGGAGAGAATAAGATGAGAGAAAACGAGAAGCTGTCCGCTCTAGAAGAGAGATTAAGAGCAATAGAGGGGCTGAACATGTACAGTGGTACCAAATGACCTGATTTTTGTGGCATTGGGAATGTATGACACAGCACTACAACTTTTATGAAGAATACCAACTCAAATTCTGCCCATATCTAAGTTATTTTGCCACCCAAATTTAATGGTCCAAAACTGCCAGAACCAAATTAGGTGCCCAGATATGTAGGTTAGACCATTCTAGCCAGCCATGTTCAAATGGCCATATCTTGGGCTACAAAACTCCAAATGGAGTGATTCAAAAAGGGAAGTAAAGTTAAGACAATAAGGTTTTATGAAGAATACTTTGCCAAATTCCCACATCAACATGATCAATTGAACAATATAAAACAGGACATTAAATCTGGAAATTTTGAAATTATACCTAAGAGACCTAAAATTTGAAGAAACAATCAAAACCAACAAATTAGGCACCCAAAATGTGGTATGTGAGTGTAATTGAAATTCCCATACCTATTAAGCATAAGAAAGTTAATATTTTGACTTGAATAGTAACCCCGAAATGAAAATTTTCAAGAGCATTAGTTTAAGCATATTGGGGCTAGAATTGAGCATATATCAATTGATTATTAGATACTGTCAATTGTGTGTTTTAGCTAAAAAAGACCCGGAAAGGACAAAGGACTGAGTCAAGGCCTAGAGGACTCACGTCAGGTTTGTGCACAATAAATTTATGCAATTGTTTTCCAATTGAAAATTTGAATTGCTATGCTTTATGAAATCGCTGTGTTATTTATGAATTGTATTGCCACTTTGTGACTGCAAAAATGACTTTAGAAATTATTTGGGATCTCTCATAAATTATTGGAAATAATTATTTTAAATTGATTTTGGATTTACACTTAGCATGACAATATCACATTATTCCTCCTCCATTTATGGGGTTGAGATCATTTATTTTCCTCCCTCTCTGGCTTACCAGCCGAGGTCGAGATCAGATGAGTACTCATTAGCTAGCTAGCTACCTCCCTCATTGATTTCGATTAGTGAGATTGTAGATCGTTTTGTCATGGTGTACAACTAGGCATTGATCAGAAATTTTGTGTCATGGCTTACGTTGTGTATGGATTGACAACACTGTGTTTATTAAATTGTTTGACCAAAATTGTGCTAAAAGACGCTTTAAAAAAATTGTGGAATATGATTGTAAAATTTTTAAACTATGAATTGTTCATAAATGTTTTATATTATGCCTTTACATTTTCTTGTGCACCACTAAGTATTTTTATACTCAGCGATAGCTTTTTTTGCTGTCGTAGATAAAGGCAATAAAAAAACAGCAGAGTGAGCTGTTGATTGTGGGGACTACCCAGAGATTTTTGTATGAGTATTTGATTATACCCTTGTAATTCCTTGATGTAAATAATTTTGTAGTCATATGTACTTTTGTAACTGAGAAGTTTTACAGTCATATGTAATAATATGGTCTTTTGGCTTTTTATGTCTGTGAACTAAATTGTGAATGTAATCAAATATTTTAAATGCAATGTGAATGAATTTACTTAACTATCTTGCAAATGTTATGAATTGTGGAGATTGGATGGATTTGTGTTGATTGAGTGATTTGGTGGTTGAGATTTAATGAAGTGCTATTTTTGGAAGTGTTTTTCCACAATTAAATTTTTTGTTTTTCTCAATTACTGCTGGCACTCTGCCGAAATTTTTTTAGAATTTGCGAAAAAATAAAATGGACAATAATTTTAACTAGCTTTTAATCTTCAATTAAATGTTTTTAGTTCCTACCAAAATTGCTCACCACTTTCAAAAAGTAAAAAAATAGTTTTAAAATCCCTTGTAGTGTACTTAATGGGTTATAGGTAGGTGAAGTTCGATAAGTCATTAGGTATACTACGGGATCATGTTATGCCTTACAGAGGGGTAAGGTGTGACATGTTTTAGTGGTATCAGAGCATGATTTTGAAATGAATTTTTATTGTGCATGTGCATATTTCCTTTGATAAGTACAACTACTCAAGTGTCCTAAATTGATACATATGACATATTTACATCATGATTATGCACTAATGGAGGTCAACCTCCTTGTGTTTGATCTCAAGAATTAGAAATTCTTGAAAATGTAATAGAAGAGGGAGATCATTCCGTAGAGCAATTTGTTGAGGCCGAGGCCCAAGGGGAAGCGCCAGCACTCCAGAACGTGAGTGGGTCAGCCACTCCAGCTCCTCCTCAAGTACCGCAGTTCCCTGCTCAGTTTGTACAGTAGATGGCTGCGTTATTTCAATAAATGGTGGGAAATTTACCACCACAAGCTCAGATGCAAGCACCAACGGCACAACCATAGCTCCTGGCTCGGCAATATGAAAAATTAATGAAATTTGGGGCTACTGATTTCAAGGGTACCGTGGACCCACTAGAAGCAGAACAGTGGCTAGAATGGATGGAAAGGGTATTTAGAAAGCTGCAATGTGCTGAGGAATTAAAATTTAAATACTCAGTATCTCTTCTGCAAGGGGATGCGTATGAATGGTGGAAAACCATCCCCCACAGTCTGGTTGAGCCCCCTGTTCTTACATGGGCAGACTTCTTGAGGGAGTTCAGACAGAAATGGGTGCCCGATACCTATGTTACATGAAAGTGCAAGAATTTTTGAATCTGAAGTAAGGGGACAAGACCATAGCAGAATATGAGCGGGACTTTTCAAGGCTAAGCCACTATACTGGAAACTTGGTCTCTACTCCTAGAGACAGATGCAAGAGATTTGAGGCCGAGTTAAGGCCCATATTGAGAATGCAAGTAGTGGGATTCCGACACCAGAAATTTTCTAAGTTAATATCACAAGCCTTGGAATGTGAAAGGATAGAAATGGAAGGGTTAGTGAAGAAGAATACCCAAGAGAAAAAGAAAACAGAGAAAGCTACGGGCCAACCTACTGAGAGCAGTTCTGGGAAGTGAAAACAATCTGGGGGATCCAGCTCCCGTCGATCTAGTAGAGGCAGATTCTTTGGCCAAAGACTACTCCGGTCTGGTCATGTAACACCCCTGATTTTTATATATTATTATTGGGCTTCGTGTAGGTATCCTCAATTCGCAGAAATTCGACAGTTGTCCGGATCTGTGAATTTCCTGCCAAACAGACCAGCTACCGGAAAAGTCTTCGAATTGGATCGAGATTTTGGCTACCCCACCATTGTTAGGCATCCTGAGCACGTTCTCGAAGTCGGAATCGGCAAAGGTAAACCCGAACCTTGCTTTTTCGTAATTTTCTAGTGCTTAAATAGGATTAAAAATCCATAAAATATTCGTGGTAGCTTAGAAAATTACGATTCTTTTTGCAATAGCTTAGTAATATTTCTAAGGACATGTGGCGAGTTTTATAATTTTTAGAGCTTATTTGAGCAGTTTTTGCAAAAATGATCAATTATAAGGACTAAATTGAAATTTTACATATTGTGATGGATGATTGATTTGATGGGCCCAGGAGGGGCTGTGTGATGTGATTGAGTTGTGGATATATGGATTGTGGATATAGAAGTGTGTTTTGAGCCCTTTTACAGGTTGGGTAGGTCTTAGGTATAGGGGAGACTCTGCCGGATTTTCGGCATGACTTAGGACGTATTGGGTCTTTTCTTGATTTGTATTGAGTCATTTGTATTAAATGATTGTAATAAAATTATCAGGTGAGCTAGGACAGCCTTCTTCCTCCGCCCAGCCGCCTCAGTGACCACCGTCAAGTCTGTGAGTAAAATATTAATTTTAATTGTAATTTCGATATTATTATATGTTCAGCATGCCCATGCATCACTTATATGCATATATTTATGTAGTTAAACTCTAGGCACGATTTATGATGCATTGATAACTGTTAAAGTGCCATGATGTTGTTGTGGTAATTTGGAGCAGTGTGCGTGCGTTGGCGTGCGTGTGATGTGGTGTGGACTATGGATAGGACGGGTAGTCACGGCTTGAGTTCTTCGCTGGGACCCGATCCTTCGAGGGGTAGTCACGGCTTGAGTTTCTTCGATGGGACCCTAGATTTGGTTTATTAAGCGTAAGTTCGTCTTGAGTTCTTCACGGCACCGAGTTGGATTTAAGAGAGTGTATGGGGATCGGCTCCCATATGTTATGATTGATGCTACGAGTGCGTGAGTGCTCCAAATTACCTTTTGATGTTATGATGTGAAAATGATGTTGATGTTGCATTTCACTCTCTGAGTGCATTAGTTTTAGATAGTTATAGAGATTATGGTTAAAATTGATATTTTACTCTGAGTCGAACGCTCACTCTGTTCAATATTTTTTCAAACTGAGGAGGATTTTATTTTTGGTTAACCTGCTTTTCTCCTTCGCAGGTTGTTTATCAATATTTGTGTAATTTTATTTACTCCTAGAATTTTCGCATGTGTTAGAAGTATTTATTTGATTATGGTCTGTAATATTATTATCATGTTGGACCTGTAAACGTATAATGATATGTATGTTTGATGGATTTGATGAGGGAGCTGAGCTCCCATTTATTTTTATGAGGATATGAGTATGTGGAGGGTGAGCTGAGCTCCCCAATTGAGTATTTATTATGTTTACAGGTCGGGTGAGTCGAAAACTCCCCGTTGGAAAGTCCATTTCATGGCCGGATTCTGTCCGTTTGGTTTCTTGAAATTGGGCCCAAATGGGCCTTAGAGTTGGGTTAATGAACAGTTAGGCTTACTACGGGCCTCGGGGGCTTTAGGCTGGCCCAGGTCCTAGTGTCGGTCCGGCCCATAGGTTGGGTCGTGACAGGTCAGCAGACTCAGCAGGCATCTCGGGGAGCATTATCAATCCAGCAATGTGAGATTTATGGTAGAACACATGGTGGGGTGTGTTTCAAGGCCACCAGTGCATGCTTTAACTATGGAGGGATCGGACATTTCGCCAAGGATTGTACTAGTCCGCGCTGATCTGGACCTCCTGCCACATCTGAGGGATCATCCCAAGCCTCTACTCTAAGAGGGTCACAGCCATCTGGTAGAGGTAAAGCCAGAGGTAGGGGTAGTACCCCAGGAATTCAAAGCACTGTTAACCAGCCAGAACCCAGTAGCACACTAGCTAGAGTGTACACAATGCGTCAGAGGGAAGAGGCTGAAACATCAGATGTAGTAGGTGTTTTCTCAATCCTTGACCAAGACGTATATGTGCTATTTGATCCGGGCTCCACACATTCGTATGTCAATGCTAGTGTGATTTGTTCTACTGCTATTCCGTGTGTAAGAATGGACTATGATGTGCTAGTAACTAGTCCATTAGGCTAAGAGGTCAGGGTAAATAGAATATATAGGGATTTTCCTTGGTGATCCAAGGACACACTTTTCTGTCCGACCTGATTGAAATGCCCTTTAGAGATTTTGATATTATCTTGGGCATGGATTGGTTAGCCAAGCATCACGCTATGATTGACTGTAGGCTGAAGACAGTCACTTTTGGTCTTCCTCAGTATGGTGATGTAGTTATATACAGGAAGAGGTAGTTATTGCCATCAAACATCATTTCAGCTACACTGGCCAGAAAGATAATCAAAAAAGGGTGTGAAGCATACTCGACACATGTGATGGACACCCAAGTGGAGAGTCCAGCATTAAGGGACATCCCTACTGTATGTGATTATCTGGACGTGTTTCCTGATGAGTTGCCAGGATTACCTCCGGAGAGAGAGGTGCAATTTGAGATTGATGTTATGCCTGGTGTGGACCCAATCTCCATAACACCATATAGAATAGCACCAGCAGAACTGAAAGAATTGAAAGTATAGTTGCAAGAGTTATTGGACAAGGGCTTTATCCGCCCTAGTGTGTCACCTTGGGGAGCGCCAGTGCTGTTTGTAAAGAAGAAAGATGGCACTCTCCGCTTATGTATTGACTACCGGCAGTTGAATAAGGTGATAATAAAGAATAGATATCCATTGCCTCCCATTAATGACTTGTTTGATCAGTTGAGGGATGCAGTTGTGTTCTCCAAAATTGACTTGAGATCGGGTTATTATCAATTGAAAGTACAAGAGCAGTGTATCCCTAAAACTGCTTTTAGAACTCGCTATGGCCATTATGAGTTTTTAGTCATGCCATTCAGGTTAACCAACGCTCCAGCTGCTTTTATGGATCTGATAAACACTATCTTCAAACCATACCTCGACCACGCTCCAGCTGCTTTTATGGATCTGATGAACACTATCTTCAGACCATACCTCAACCAGTTTGTAGTGGTGTTTATTGATGACGTCTTGGTTTATTCAAGGAGTGTAGAGGAGCATGATAAACATCTGTGCATTGTATTGCAGACCTTAAGGGAGAAACAGTTATATGCCAAATTATCAAAGTGTGAATTTTGGCTAAAAGAAATATCTTTCTTGGGGTATATAGTATCAGCTGAGGGCATCAAGATAGATCCAAGTAAGATTGAAGCTATCCTTAATTGGAGACCACCCAGAAATATCACGGAGATTCACAGTTTTCTAGCTTTAGCTGGATACTACCGCCGTTTTGTGAAAGCATTTTCTATGTTGGCATCTTCATTAACCAAGCTGCTTCGAAAAGATGTGAAATATCAGTGGACAGATAAATGCCAACAGAGTTTTGATGCATTGAAGAAATGTTTGATTGAGGCTCCAGTCCTGACTTTACCTACCCCGGGTAAAGAATACACAGTACATAGCAATGCTTCTCATAATGGGTTAGGCTGTGTACTGATGCAAGATCGGAATGTCATTGCATATGCATCACACTAGCTGAAACCGCATGAGAGGAATTATCCGACACATGACTTGGAGCTAGCATCTATTGTGTTCGCTCTTAAGATCTGGAGACATTATTTATATAGCGAGAAGTGCTACATCTACACAGATCATAAGAGTTTGAAGTATCTGGGCACTCAAAAAGAGTTGAATTTGAGACAGAGGAGATGGTTAGAATTGATTAAGGACTATGATTATCTGATAGACTATCAGCCAGGAAAGGCAAATGTTGTGGCTGACGCTTTAAGTCGTAAGACTATGGCAAGTTTATGGGTTTCTCCTTTATCTATAGTACATGAGTTGAGAGCATTGCATGCTAGCTTAGAGATTAATGATGAGGGGCAGACAGCATTTGCATGGCATGTACAGCCAGTGTTGATTGATCATATCAGAATGGCTGCTCAAAATGATCAAAAATATCATAAGCTGTTAGAAAAAGTCAGACAGGGTAAGAAAGCAGAATTCTCAGTGAGAGATGAAAGTCTACTACTACACCAGGGTAGAATGTGCATTTCTAATGATGTAGATTTGAGATAGATCATTATGAAGGAAGCACATAAGTCTCCTTTTGCTATGCACCCTGGTGGTACTAAAATGTATAGAGGACTTAAAGAGCATTACTGGTGGATGGGTATGAAAAGAGATGTAGCTGAATTTGTTTCTAAATGCCTAACTTGTCAGCAAGTGAAGGCAGAGCATCAAGTACCAGCTGGTTTGTTACATCCATTACCAGTACCGGAATGAAAATGGGAGAGAATAACGATGGATTTTGTGATGGGACTTCCGAGGACACAAAATAGCCATGATGCAGTATGGGTCATTATTGATAGACTGACAAAGTTTGCTCATTTTCTGCCAGTCCGGATGGACTACAGTTTAGAAAGATTGGCCAAGTTGTACATTGATGAGATAGTAAGACTGCATGAAGTGCCAGTATCCATTATATCTGACAGAGATCCTAGGTTCACTTCTAAATTCTGGGGTACTCTTCAGAGAGCCCTAGGAACTAGATTGAACTTTAGCACGGCATTTCACCCACAGACAGATGGCTAGTCTGAGAGGATAATTCAGATCTTAGATGACATGCTACGGCCTTGTGTGATTGAGTTTGAGTGCAGTTAGGACACATACTTGCCTTTGATTGAGTTTGCTTACAATAACAGCTACCAATCAAGCATTGAGATGCCTCCATATGAAGCTCTATATGGCAGAAAATGTAGAATCCCATTGTGTTGGGATAACATGGGTGAAAGAAAGATGATTGGGCCCGAAATTATTTAGCAGACTAAATAGAAAATCAGATTGATCAGAGATCGACTTAAGGCTGCATCAGATCGTCAGAAGTCCTACATTGATTTGAAGAGGCAAGACATTGAGTATACAGTGGGTGAGAAAGTATTCCTCAAAGTTTTCCCTTAGAAGAAAATTATGAGATTTGGCAGAAAGGGGAAACTGAGTCCTCGTTTCATCGGGCCATATGAGGTTCTGGAGAGAGTGGGTCCTTTGGCATATCGTTTGGCATTGCCTCCCGAGTTAGAGAAGATACATAATGTCTTTCATGTATCAATGTTGAGGAGGTACAGATCTGACCCATCTCATGTGTTACCAATGGAAGAAATTGAAGTGAATCCGGACCTCACATATGAGGAAGAACCCATAGAGATTCTGGCTTATGAGGTGAAGCAGCTACGAAACAAGCAGATACCATTAGTAAAGGTGTTGTGGAACCATCATTCAGGACAGGAGGCTACTTGGGAACGTGAGGAGGACATGAGGAGGCAGCATCAACAACTGTTCAGAGACTAATACCAGGTAAAATTTTGAGACGAAATTTATTTAAAGGGGGAGAGAATTGTAACACCCCTTTTTGCATAGCTTGGTATATTTTATTGTTTCGGTGACCGATGTCGGTCCGGACAATTAAGGAAATTAGAACCACATCTGAGACACCTAGATAAGCCCTGAATACAAATAATTAGTAATTGTCAGATAGTTAAGTATAAATAAAAAAAACATAACATAAAAGATTAAATGAGTCGGGAGTCACAGCGATGGGTGACCTTCCCGGGAAGTGATTGCGAAGGCCAACGTAACCTGAATTTTGAACCGAAAAATGTGATGCTGTGGTCCTTAGGACTATTGCGAACACAATGAAAAAGAGAAAATCACAGAAAAGAATTGTTAAGCAGATCAAATAATTAGGTCAGGGATCCAGAAGAAATATCGAATAACTTGCAAACCAGATTGAACCAGCGATGGGCAATTTGGTCAATTCACTTCTAGAGCTGACTCCTGACCTAACTGTTCAATAAAATTGGAGAAATAAAAATTTCTAAATCGAGAATTAAATTAAAAAAATAAAAAAAATTAAAGAAAAAGAAAGAAATTGGAAAAAATGATTTATTACATCATGTGGATGACATCACACATGATGTAATAAGTAATTTTAATTTTAGCCAATTTTTGACCAAGTCAAAAATCATTATTAAAGACAAAATACATTAAAAATTAAAACAAAAAAATCACTCTTTCTTCTTCACTAAAATCGGCAACCACCTCTTCTCTCTCCACCATTGTTCTTCCTCCATGAAAGCTCGATACAAGCTTGTAAACTCCCACTTAACCCTACCTTGCCCCCTAAATTGTTCCATTAAACCTTGTCAACCTCACTTGAGAAAGAGATTGAAGAAGAAAAGAAAAGGAAAAAGGGAGTGAAATTGAAGAATTGGAATTCAAGTAGTTTTGATGCACATGTATTAAGTTAATTTAACTTAGATTTTAACCTAAAAATCAAAGAAAACAATTGTTGGGGGACTTTTAGTGAATTCGGCCAGCATTAGAGGGAGATGGAATTGAATGAATTTGATGCATTTGAATGATTGTGTAGGTTGAATTATGTATGTAGACCATGAATATACACTTTGATTTCATTAG
This sequence comes from Hevea brasiliensis, assembly GCF_030052815.1. Lineage (NCBI taxonomy): Eukaryota > Viridiplantae > Streptophyta > Magnoliopsida > Malpighiales > Euphorbiaceae > Hevea > Hevea brasiliensis. Next base: position 25,445,879 of record NC_079509.1, on the reverse strand, counting down.
ATTTTAAACTTAGGTAATTAGGGTTCTTGAACATTTTCAAAATTTGAGAAAAATTGGGGAAATGGTCAATTGATGCAATTGACCTTAGTTGAGTTGAGAAATGGTCAATTAGGACCATTTGTGGTGTGTGTGAATTAGTAGAACCAAATTGTAATTCGGATTGGTTAGTGTACAGATTCTGGCAACTTGACCTAGGTCCTTTTCAGGGACCAAAATTGAAAATTTACCAACCCAATTGGTGGGAAGCCAATTGGGAATGAAAACAGACACATAATGGCACATTTTTTATTTAGGAATCATGCCCAGAAAATGACCATAACATAGTGAACAATTAGGTTAAACTCGGGTGTAGTGCACTGCCACTGTACCAAAATGACCAAATGAATAGTGTTTGTTCATTTGGCCATAACATGAGCTATACTGGTCCAAATGACCTGATTTTTATGGCATTGGAAATGTATGACATAGCACTACAACTTTTATGAAGAAAACCAACCCAAATTCTGCCCATATCTAAGTTATTTTGCCACCCAAAGTTAATGGTCCAAAACCGCCATAACCAAATTAGGTGCCCATAAATCTAGATTAGACCAATCTGGCCAGCCATGTTCAAATGGCCATATCTTGGGCTACAAAACTCCAAATGGAGTTATTCAAAAAGGGAAGTAAAGGTAAGATAATAAGTTTTTATGAAGAATACTTTGCCAAATTCCCACAGCAACATGATCAATTGAATAGTACAAAATAGGACATTAAATCTGGAAATTTTGAAATTATACCTAAGAGACCTAAAATTTGAAGAAACAATCAAAACCAACAAATTAGACACCCAAAATGTGGTATGTGGGTGTAATTGGAATTTCCATACCTATTAAGCATAAGAAAGTCAATATTTTGACTTGAATAGTAACCTTGAAATGAAGATTTTAAGAGCATTAGTTTAAGCATATTGAGGCTAGAATTGAGCATATATGAATTAATTATTGAATTTATTATGAGATAAGATACTGAAACACTGTCAATTGTGTGTTTCAGCTGAAAAAGACCCAGAAGGGACAAAGGACTGAGTCAAGGCCTAGAGGCGACTCACGTCAGGTTTGTGTACAATAAATTTATGCAATTATTTTCCAATTGAAAATTTGAATTGATATGCTTTATGAAATCATTGTGTTATTTATGAATTGTGTTGCCACTTTGTGACTGCAAAAATGACTTTGGAAATTGTTTGGGATCTCTCATAAATTATTGAAAATAATTGTTTTAAATTGATTTTGGATTCACACTTAGCATGACAATATCACATTATTCCTTCTCCATTTATGGGATTGAGATAATTTATTTTCCTTCCTCTCTAGCTTACCAGCTGAGGTCGAGATTGGATGAATACTCATTAGCTAGCTAGCCACCTCCCTCATTGATTTCGATTAGTAAGGTTGTAGATCGCTTTGTCATGGTGTACAACATGGCATTGATCGAAAATTTTGTGTCATGGCTTAAGTTGTGTATGGATTGGCAACATTGTATTTATTAAATTATTTGATCATAATTGTGCTAAAAGACGCTTTAAAAAAATTGTGGAATATGATTGTAAACCTTTTGAACTGTGAATTGTTCATAAATGTTTTATATTATGCCTTTACATTTTATTGTGCACCACTGAGTATTTTTATACTCAGCGATAGCTTCTTTTGCTGTCACAGATAGAGGTAAGGAAAAAGCAGCAGAGTGAGCTGCTGATTGTGGGGACTATCTAGAGACATTTGTACGGATAATTTCTTGATGTAAATAATTTTATAGTCATATGTACTTTTGTAACTGAGCAGTTGTACAGTCATATGTAATTATATGGTCTTTTGACTTTTTATGTCTGTGAACTAAATTGTGAATGTAATCAAATATTTTAAATACAATTTGAATGAATTTACTTAACTGTCTTGCAAATGTTATGAATTGTGGAGATTGGATGGATTTGTGTTGATTGAGTGATTTGGTGGTTGAGATTTGATGAAGTGCTATTATTGGAAGTGTTTTTCCACAGGTAAATTTTTGGTTTTTCTCAATTACTGCCGGCACTCTGCCAAAATTTTTCCAGAATTTGCGAAAAAATAAAATGGACAACAATTTTAACTAGCTTTTAATCTTCAATTAAATGTTTTTAGTTCTTATCAAAAATGCTCACCACTTTCAAAAAGTAAGAAAATAATTTTAAAATCCCTTGTAGTGAACTTAATGGTTATTTGTAGGTGAAGTTCGATAAGTCATTAGGTATTCTATGAGATCATGTTATGCCTTATAGAGGGGTAAGGTGTGACAGAATAGCACTTGTTGCCATAGGAGTGGTGCACAGCTTCCAGTTTTCCATATTTGCATCAAGAAGTAAATTGTGAACATATTTTTGCTAAGTAAGAAGCAATCCTATGGGCAAATATTTGGCTTCAATGCCAAGAAAGTAGTGATGAACACTAAGATCTCTGACTAGAAATGCAACTTTTAATTTTTGAAGAAACCATTCCAATTTCGTTCCATCTAAACATATAACCAAAATGTCATCAACATAGATTACTACAAAAAAATGAAGAGTACCTTCACGAAAGATAAAGAGGGAACTATTAGCCTTGAATGGAGTAAACCTAAGAGTGCTTAAAAAAGAGGTAAGGTGAGAACATCACTTGAGACCTTACAGTGATTTTTGCAACTTTCACACTTAGTCAAGATATGTAAGATTAATGAACCATTTCGATTGCTCCATATAAATATCCTGATCTGAGAATCCATGTAGAAATGCATTAGAAATATCAAGTTGTCATGTTGACTAGCTAAACATTATTGCTAAAGAAAGAACCATTCTGATAGTGGTCATTTTAACAACTGGACTGAAGGTCTCATTGTGGTCAATTCCATCTTATTGAGAATACCCTTTTACTATGAGTCTGGCCTTGTAACGTTTAATAGATCCATCCATGCCATTTAATTCAAATTATCCATTTATTGCTAACAATATTCTTGTCTTTGGGTTTGGGAACTAGTATCCATGTATGATTTTGGAGAAGTGTTGTGATCTTTGCTAACATCGCATCTTGCCACTGAGCATATGCTTTCACTTGAAGAAAGGTAGTAGGTTCAATGTTTAGGTAATGAATATGGCATGTAACAGTATTAGCTTGATGCCTGTAGAAGGTGGAAGGCTGAAGAACAATTTGATGTGTTTGATTTGGGTCATTAAGAAAGGTAAGATCAACTAGTAACGGAAGATTTAGTGGAACGATGTTAATTGTGATAGGAGTGCATTTGCGAACCACCTATTATGTTGCTCAATATGCCAAGCTCTATATTCATAAAATAGTCAAATTACATGGAGTTTCTACTTCCATAATATCTAACAAGGGAGCCCAGTTCACTTCTCGATTTTGGAGAAAGCTATAGGAGGCACTTGGCACACAATTAAACTTTAGTATAGCCTTCCACCCTCAGATAGATGGGCAGTCTAAAAGGACAATTCAAATATTGGAAGATATGTTTCCTATGTGTGTCCTAGATTTTGGGGGATAGTGGGATCATTAGTTGCTATTAGTGGAGTTTGCTTATAATAACAGCTATCATTCTAACATCGGGATGGCACCTTATGAGGTGCTATATGGCATAAAGTGTAGGTCCCCTCTGTATTGGATAGAAGTTGGAGAGGCAAAGGTACATGATGTAGACCTGGTGCAGTACACTGCAGAGATGGTATCTTTAATCAGGGAGCGATTGAAAACAGCCTTCAGCAAGCAGAAGAGCTACCCAGATCCTAGGCGAAAAGATGTAGAATTTGTAGTGGGTGACTATATATTTCTGAAGGTCTCCCCTATGAAGGGAGTTATGAGATTTGAGAAGAAGGGAAAGCTAGCACCCCAATATATAGGACCTTTTGAGATCACGGACAGAGTGAGAGCAGTTGCCTATCGGCTGGAGTTATCACCAAGCCTTTCATATGTCCACCTAATGTTTCACATCTCCATGCTTAGGAAGTATATACCTGATCTTTCCCATGTGCTACAACCTGATACAGTGGACTTGAATGAAAACTTAACCTTCGAGGAGCAGCCAGTAGCTATAGTGGACTATAAGATGAGACAGCTGCAGTCAAAGTAGATCCCTATGGTTAAGGTTTTGTGGAGGAGCCAGTCAGTAGAAGAATGCGCTTAGGAGTCAAAGCGGGACATGTGAAGCAAGTACCCGTACTTGTTTAATATGTAATCCTGTGATTCTATTTCGCTTTGTATAAAATTCGAGGATGAATTTTCTATAAGGGAAGAAGAATGTAACACCACTAATTTTTAAATAATTATTTTTTATGTAAATATTAATATTTTATTATATTAAATATTATGAAAATTTATTTGAAATTTTCTGAATTTTAAAAATTGAGTTTAATTTTCTTAAAATAATAAATTTCATTAATTTTTAGAAATTAATTTAAAGACTACGTGATAAATTTAAAAATATATTTGAACTCTATAAATTTTTCTGAGTTTCCTATCATTTTTTCAGAATTTTTAGACATCGTTTTTAGTCCAAAGGCAGAGTAAAAAAAATTCAATTTTGGATATCCTAAATTGAATCGACCAAATCGAACCAGACCGGATTGGACCAATCAAATCGAATCAGTTCCTCTTCTTTTTCTTCCTCCTTCTCCTTCACTCTCGACGTCCCTCCTCTCTCCCCCTTTTTCTCTCTCCTCCTCCCTCCTCCTTGCTGACCACTGCCTCCCTTCCCCTCCCCTCCCCAACCCGCCGGCAACCTCCTAGCCCCTTTCCCTGCCGCCAGCCACCGTCCAGGTCGTGGAAAAACTTGCCCAAATCTTTCCCCTTCACCGTACGACGCTTCAACTTCTAAGGCCAAATCTGGTTGATTCTACCACCAATCGGATTGGGTCTTATTCCAAACACCTTCTACTCCTTAAGAGCTTTCCATAGACACCAATCGGCTAGCCTTTCTCCTCCACCCAGCCATCGCAGTGACTTGTGAAGTACTGTGAGTAGATATTGATTTTACTTATAATTTCAATATTATTATATATTCAAGGCATGTTCATGCATCACTTATAGATATATGTATATAGTTATTTGCTAGGCATTCCTTGTATTGCATCGTATTTGATGACATTGCTGTAATTGTTGCTTTATGGCGATCTGGAGCTACATGTGTGAGTTGGTGTGTATGTGGTGTGTATATGGATATGGGTAGGATAGATAGACGCTGCTGGAGCTTCGCTAGGACCCAATCCTTATAATGGATAAGTTGGGGGAGGCACGGCTCGAGTTGGTCTCGTTAGCCTTCACATTTGGATATTAAGAGAAAGTCCAGTTATTTGCTTGTTTTACAACCACCGCAAGTACACGGATCGCTAATAAGTAATAAAGTGATGTGTAGAGTATCGTTCCCACGAGGACCGTGTTAAGTACCGAACTATAGTGATTTTAATTATCTAGATAATTGAATTGTATAGAAATAGTAATTAAATCTAAATTAAAAGAAATAAAATCTAAAACAATTAACTAAACTTGAATCTTAATGGAAAAAGGCATTCTAAAGCTGGGAGTTCACACTTCAATCAATTATAGAATCAATCTAATTTATTCAATAAATAGAAGATTATTACTTTGATGAAAATTGATCCTAAGTTATCTTAAGTCCTCTCTCAAGGCACTCAACGTGTATTTTAATTAACCTAAACCCTGCTTTTGTGGTGATTAAATTAATTAAAACCCTTTAAGATCTTTGATTAATTTTGAAACTCCACAAAGGTCATCAGCCTATCCTATGTTAGATTTTTTAGGTTCAAAATCCTGATTTTTTAATACTAATTTTCACCTTTCAGTTTTTCAATTAGTATATTAGATCATAGCTTGGTGGGTACCAATACGTAGCATGCATTAAGAACATAAGAGATTAAATCAAAGAACAAAACTCTCAATATATTAAATAAAATCAAATCAGATCCATAATTAAATTGAGAGTACTACATCCCTAACCCTAGAATAAAGAGACTACTCACAAATGGTGAATTTTACAATCAAGCTTATAAAATAAAGAAAAGACATGAGAAGAAAAAAAATGGAAGAACCCAAATGGAGAATCACAGCCTTGGACTTTTGAAACTTCAGCTAAAATTCCCTTCTAGCAATCTTGCAGATCTTGTTTCACCTTTGCCTTTCTTGAAGTTGATGTGCATTCTTGAATGTAAACTCTCCCCTCCCTTTTAATTCGTGACTTGTTATATTTATATCTAGTGCAAAAACCGTAATTTTAGAGTCCTAGAAGCCTTAGAAGTTTATTCGGGTCTGGTTGAAAGCAAGAAAAGTTGAGGCAGAATTGCTATCAGGACACTTTACACTGGCTGTGTAGTGTTACATGCCCCACCCCGTGTAACTTTCTACCACTTCAATTTTTCAGCGTTCTTTCATCGAGAAGGTTACATGGGGTGCAGGAAAGTACACAGGATTGTTTACATGGGCCATGTAATGCTTTTGGCCATATATTCTTCACGTTTTGACCTCCAAATCTCTTCCAAACTCATCTTTGATTCTAAAACCACATAAAAATACCTGATGAAATATAAAAATCAATGAATTAAGTTGGATTAATATGTTTTCTAAAATAATACTAAAAACACATAAAAATAAACATGAAAAGAGACTAAATGCCAATAAAATGCAATAAATGTTAACCTTAAATGTCTATATAATTTGACTTCATCACCAGCTTTGAGTTGATCTCACTGACAGAGGTTGGAACTAAGAGAGTTGTATAGGAAATCAGCTCACATTTATATATGTGTGTGTGTGTGTGTGTGTGTGTGTGTGTGTGTGTGTGTGGATTTGACACAAGAGTGTGTGAGTGCTTTAGATTGCCTTTGGTGTGATTATGACTTGACTTGTTTGAATTGTGTGAAGATGTTGCATTTCATTCTTAGGGATACATTAGACTTAGATAGTTATAGAAATTATATGTAAAATCAATATCTTACTATATAAGTCAAATGCTCACTCCTATTCACCATTTTTTTCAAGCTACAGGAGGGCTTTTCTTTGTGACTTACCTACTTTCTTTCTCGCAGGTCTACTAGTCGCTATATTTATATTTATGTTATGTTATTGATTTAAACTCTACAACTTCGCATGTGCTAGAAATATTTTATTGATTTGGGGCTGTAAAAGATTATTAATTGAGGTTGTAAACTTAATATTATGTATGTGTGGTTAAATGGGATGAACATATATTTTCAATGAGGAAGCTGAGCTTCCATTTGATTAAACTGATTGATTATGGGTTATGAGGATGAGCTGAGCTAAGCTCCCCATATATATATATATATATATATATATATATATATATATATATATATATATATATATATATATATATATATATATATATATATATATATATATATTTATTTATTTATTTATTTATTTATTTATTTATTATGATCATAGATCCTGTTAGCTAAAAAACTCACCTTTTGATAGTCTAGTTTGTAACCGGACTCTATCCGGTTGATTTCTTGAAAATGGACTTATATATGGGTTTTAAGGTTGGGTTAGAGAATAGTTAGGCTTACTACGAGTTTTGGGAACCTTATGCTGATCCAAGTCCATCCAGTCTATATAATTTGACTTCATCACCAGCTTTGAGTTGATCTCACTGACAGAGGTTGGAACTAAGAGAGTTGTATAGGAAATCAGCTCACATATATATATGTGTGTGTGTGTGTGTGTGTGTGTGTGTGTGGATTTGACACAAGAGTGTGTGAGTGCTTTAGATTGCCTTTGGTGTGATTATGACTTGACTTGTTTGAATTGTGTGAAGATGTTGCATTTCATTCTTAGGGATACATTAGACTTAGATAGTTATAGAAATTATATGTAAAATCAATATCTTACTATATAAGTCAAATGCTCACTCCTATTCACCATTTTTTTCAAGCTACAGGAGGGCTTTTCTTTGTGACTTACCTACTTTCTTTCTCGCAGGTCTACTAGTCGCTATATTTATATTTATGTTATGTTATTGATTTAAACTCTACAACTTCGCATGTGCTAGAAATATTTTATTGATTTGGGGCTGTAAAAGATTATTAATTGAGGTTGTAAACTTAATATTATGTATGTGTGGTTAAATGGGATGAACATATATTTTCAATGAGGAAGCTGAGCTTCCATTTGATTAAACTGATTGATTATGGGTTATGAGGATGAGCTGAGCTAAGCTCCCCATATATACATATATATATATATATATATATATATATATATATATATATATATATATATATATATATTTATTTATTTATTTATTTATTTATTTATTTATTTATTATGATCATAGATCCTGTTAGCTAAAAAACTCACCTTTTGATAGTCTAGTTTGTAACCGGACTCTTTCCGGTTGATTTCTTGAAAATGGACTTATATATGGGTTTTAAGGTTGGGTTAGAGAATAGTTAGGCTTACTACGGGTTTTGGGAACCTTATGCTGATCCAAGTCCATCCAGTCTATATAATTTGACTTCATCACCAGCTTTGAGTTGATCTCACTGACAGAGGTTGGAACTAAGAGAGTTGTATAGGAAATCAGCTCACATATATATGTGTGTGTGTGTGTGTGTGTGTGTGTGTGTGTGTGTGGATTTGACACAAGAGTGTGTGAGTGCTTTAGATTGCCTTTGGTGTGATTATGACTTGACTTGTTTGAATTGTGTGAAGATGTTACATTTCATTCTTAGGGATACATTAGACTTAGATAGTTATAGAAATTATATGTAAAATCAATATCTTACTATATAAGTCAAATGCTCACTCCTATTCACCATTTTTTTCAAGCTACAGGAGGGTTTTTCTTTGTGACTTACCTACTTTCTTTCTCGCAGGTCTACTAGTCGCTATATTTATATTTATGTTATGTTATTGATTTAAACTCTACAACTTCGCATGTGCTAGAAATATTTTATTGATTTGGGGCTGTAAAAGATTATTAATTGAGGTTGTAAACTTAATATTATGTATGTGTGGTTAAATGGGATGAACATATATTTTCAATGAGGAAGCTGAGCTTCCATTTGATTAAACTGATTGATTATGGGTTATGAGGATGAGCTGAGCTAAGCTCCCCATATATATATATATATATATATATATATATATTTATTTATTTATTTATTTATTTATTTATTTATTATGATCATAGATCCTGTTAGCTAAAAAACTCACCTTTTGATAGTCTAGTTTGTAACCGGACTCTATCCGGTTGATTTCTTGAAAATGGACTTATATATGGGTTTTAAGGTTGGGTTAGAGAATAGTTAGGCTTACTACGGGTTTTGGGAATCCAAGTCCATCCAGCTAAGAATTTGGGTCATGACAAATAACCTCATTTTTATTAAAAAAAAATACTAATAATTAACTAAATTACTATTTATTTTACCTAATTACTTATTGAATAAATATTTATTTTATTTAGTATAGATAAATAGTAAAATTAAAAAAAATAATTAATACTCAATGATATTCTAAATACGATAGATAATTTTACATAAAAATCTTAAATGTGATGAAAAAGATGAACAAAGAGAATAAATTTTTGTACAAAGAAATAAAATCAAATCTCAAAAATCAATTAATGTAATTTTAAAATATAAAATTAATTAAAAATATAATAATACTCATGGATTAAATTAATATTCTCTCGTTATCATAAAATAGGTAATCCTTTAAATTATAACTCTCTCATGAACATAAAATAGGTAATCCCGTTGTCTTAAAGTGTCTCACAATTGTTTTGATAGAAAGACTTCAACCATATATTATTAATTTTCTAATAATAATAATAATAATAATCTCACCAAAATAAGCACAAAACACATAATACCAAAGGCTTACAAAAATGAAAGAATGTCTGACACTGACATTTCTCTTTCTCGTCTCCTCTCCTCTGCTGAGATCCTCAGCAGCCTTTGACCAATCCTCAGCCGTCCATCTTCTTCCCTTTTTCCTTAATTATTATAATATGAATTTTAAGTTTAATGTCTAAAGGGCTCTTGTGTTGAGGGAAGTAGTTTCCAATGATACAAGGTTCTTTTCAAAAAGACCATATTGCCCTTCTTTTGCAAAATTCTCTCTCTATGTATATATATATTGAAAAAATGAAGATGTGAAATTGTTGGAGTCAAATAAAAACAAATAATAGTAAAACACTTCTATCCAAATATTTTAGGGTAAATTATTATCAAATTCTGGTAATTTATTAAAATTAATTATTTAATTTTTATTTTTTAAAATCCAATTAAAAACAATTTTATATTTTATAAAATTAAATTGTTTAATTTTTTAAAATTTTTTATGAAAGAAAACGTTAATAAACTTATTTTAGTTAGAGAAACCAAATAGTGTAAATAATTAAAATTATAGGAATTAAATAATATAGATATTTAAGAAAAAATAAATTGACTGATGTTTTCTTTAGGAGAATGATTAAAGAAATTAATTTTATAAAATACATATATTTTAATTGAATTTAGAAAAATTAAAAAAATTTGACCAAATAATAATTTATCCAATTATTTTTTTTTATTTTATGGATGAAAAGTATAATAGAAAAACTCTCTCTTTCATAACCTCCCACTTTATTTGGAAGGATTAAAATGTAATATCTCTAGAGAAAAATAGAAAAATTTAGGTCTTTATTGATAAGAAAAAAAAATTATTAAAAATTAAATAAAAATAATATAACAAAATATTTAATCAAATTAAAAGAGTATTTAACTTAATTTATAAAAATTAGCCATTATTTATAAATTAATTTACACTTATAAGTATTTAAAATTTATAAGTCCTCAACTTATAAATATCAAAATAAAAAATTTATCCATCAGTTAATTTTATTTTTACTTATAAACTGTACTTAGAAGCCCCAAAACTAATGAAACAAATTGAGCCGGCTTAAAAATAGTGCATATAAATTGGTTTGTGCCAAATCCATGAATATTGTGAAACAACATTCTGCATTCTGTTATGGATATAAATGATACAGACATGCCATTAATACAAAATTGACCCAACCATCCAACTACATAATAAAGCTTCAAATCTATTATTATTATTATTAATCATCCCATAAAATAAATTTTATAATTATGCAATTTCTTATAAGGATTCGAATAATTATCTTTCTTTATCAAAATAGTAATATTAATCGGTGTAAATTATAATTTAATTGCTTTTATTCTTATAGATATCATAATTGGAGAGCATTTATTTTAAATTATAAGATTGTTTAATTTATTTATAAATTATAAAAATAAATTTATCTATTTATTTATAATATTTTTAAGTGTATAAGTTCTAAATAAAAGTTGTGGAGATAAATTTTTTATTTTATTACTAATAAGTCCTATATTTATAAGTTACTTTAATCAAATATTTTATAACCACATATTCTTTTTAGTAATTTTAATAATAAACATGTTTATAAGCTTTTTTTTATCAAATATATTAATGACTTATCAGTCATTTATAAGTACTTTAACTATACGTATAGCTACTCAAAATTTTTAAATATTTATAAAATTATATTGACTTATAAATACTTATAAACTAATTTTTATAAGTTGACTTAAACACCCTTAAATATATTATGAATAATGTTTATTTGGTGTATATGTGAGGTAATTGTTTGATCAAGCAAATGCACTTATCCCTTGGTTATTATGGATATGTACATCCACTCTGAATATTTTTTATTATAAATTAATTTTAAATATAATAAAGTCACATTTTATCTAATAAAAATAAATTAACACGATATTCATCTCATTTTATATTTATCATATGCTTCAGGATAAATTTTAAACATGAAATTTACATTTTTTTTTTACCTATGAAAATATAAAAAAGTATTGTGCGGTTAATAGATGTGTTAATTAGCTAATTTTTTTAGACCTTGTTTGGTTTAATTATATAATAAAATTTATTTTATTTACAAATGAATTTTTTTATCTAGTATATTTTATATTAAACATGAAATTCATTTCAAACGAAATGAATTTTGTGTTTGTTATGAATGAATAATTCAATTTAAAATATGTTTTTTAAAACACTATTTATACCTATTGCATGAATCTTTTTCTTTGTTTTTTAATTAAAAGGATGAATATTTATAATAGTTATAATGTTATTTGTCTGTCATGTCTGTATATGTATGTGGTCATTTATGTATATATTTGTATATGTTTATCTACATTTGTATATGTCTGTGTTCATCTTTATTTATATTTTTCTTTGTTTGTTTATTTATGTTTTTGTCTATAGTTGTGTTTAGTATATGTCGGTCTATGCTTGTATATATCTGTATCCGTATTTGTGTCTACGTTTGTATTTTTATCCATATTTGTCTGTCTACATTTGATTATGTTTGTGTTTACCTATATTTGCATTTTTTTATCTATGCTTAAATATGTCTTTATTTATCAGTATTTGTATTTATGGCTGTATTACTGTTTATCTATATCTATATGTTTATGTTTGTATCTATGTTTGTATCTGTATTTGTGTGTATCTATTATCTACGTCTATATTTATTTGTGTATATCTATGTTTATGTCTGTATTTGCGTCTGCGTCTATTTGTTTATATTTATATATATCTGTGTCTATCTATATTTGTATCTATCAGTATTTGTTTATTTATATTTATATCTATAATTGTGTTTGTATCCATCTCTCTATGTTTGTTTGTGTATATGTCTTTTTCTTTTTATTTATATTCATGTTTGTGTCTATATTGATCTTTATGCATGCCCATCTACATTTATACTTATATTTTTGTCTGTGTATATTCGTGTTTATTTATGTCTACATATGTGTTTATCTGTCTATAACTGTGCATTTTTAATTTTTATTTATCTTCGTCTATCCTTTTGTCTATATCTATCTTTTCTTTGTTTATTTTTATTCTTATCTATGTCTATGTTTGTTTTTTTGTGCCAATGTCTATGTTTGTCTGTGTATGTGTGTATGTATGTTCGTGCTTGTGTCTTTTTTGTTTGAGTCCGTCTGTATTTATTTGTATATCTGTGTATCTGTGTCTTTGTGTCTGTTTATGTTCGTGTCTATATCTATATAGTATGAGTGTCTATTTGTGTTAATTTCTGTATCTATATTTATATTTATATCTATTTGCATGTTTGTGTGTGTCTATCATATAAACAAAATAAAAGAACATGAATGAGGAAAATAAAGTAGAATTATATACTAAAAAAGAGTAATTTTATCATTTAAAATATATATGATTTTAATTTTAAATTTTATTTATAATTTCTATTAATTTTGATGGAAATTAATTTAATTATAACAAAATGTCATCGACCAATCATTTAATAGTTTTCAATGACTAATTCATGATAGTGTTGATATTACTTTTAATTATATTGTTTAGGCTATTTGTTTAGCCTTTCTTTAATTTAAAAAAAAAAAAGAAGATAAAATAACCAAGTTAAAGTGTATAAATGATCAGAAAAACTCGAATTTTAAACTGCAATTTTGATATATAATATGAAAAATTAATTAGATTATTAATAAATTTTAAGTTAGTAGAATTAGGAATTAAAATTGTATTTTAGACGGTAAAATCTCTGAGTTTGAACAATCATAATTAATTATAAAATAAAAAATTAATTAAATTAGATATGAAAAATAAGTAGACTTGAAAAACTTTAACGAATATTGAGTTTATTGGTATTGAATTTGTTTTTACTGTTATGAGCTGAAACCCAATAATAAAAACATGCAAAAGAAAACTTTTTTTTTTCTCATGCATAGTTGAAGGATTCCACAATAGATAAACAAGGTCAAAACTGTACTTTCAACATAATCTTGAAACAAGTGGACACTCAAAAATAGGAATAAAAATTAAAAAAAAAAATAAAAAATGGATGCAGGTTTACACAGATCATCACCCATCATCAAAACTATGAGCCAACGCAACTTTTCTTCTCTCTCTCTCTTTCTCTCTCATTTGTCCTCTAAAATTCCACATCCATACTATTCATTTTCTGGGTTTTTGTTCCCTCATTATCTCCGCCAACTTCACCTTCAACTTCACCACCACCACCTTTGCCACCACCGCCATCTCCACCTCGTTCAGCTCATCCTCTTTTATTAGATCCCTTGACATGACATTAACCCATGAAAACACCATAACCAAATTTTACTAACCACAAACAAATTCCAACACCTTTTTTTTCTTTGAAACAACTTTTGATCATATCGTACGCATATTTCTGAAGTGGGTTTTGTTTTTGTTGTGTTTTGTTTGTGCTCGTGGCTTGTCTTTATAGACAAAGAAGAATTAAAAAAAAAAAAGAAAGAAATAATCAGTAAATGGGAAATGTAACGTCTAATGTGGCAGCGAAATTCGCCTTCTTTCCCCCAGACCCACCAACCTACGATGTATGTAGAGAGGAAGATGGGAGGCTGGTGTTGCCGAGGGTCTCAGCTGACAAGAACATTGACGTACATTTGTTGGAAACCAAAGGCGGGAACAAGATTGTGGCCACGTTTTGGAAACACCCTTTTGCCAGGTTCACCCTCTTGTACTCCCATGGAAACGCTGCTGACCTTGGCCAAATGCATGAGCTCTTCATTGAGCTCAGAGCTCATTTGAGGGTCAATATTATGAGGTATATATATATATATGTTTTGCTAATTGCTTCTATGCCCTTTTTACCTCTTATCATTGCTTCCTTTCTGGGTGTTTCTGGTTGGTTCTTGATTGTTCTGAGATGGGTTTCCATCTGGTTATGGTGGTTTCTGCGTTTTATGAATTTATTTGTTGTTGTATGTTCCTCTTTTGGCGATTTATTCAATACCCATTTTCTGATTTCCGGCCTCTCCTTGTTTGATGATTGATTCAGATAAAAATAAATAAATAAATAAATAAAAATATTTTATGGGTATTAGTTATTTTTAGTTTTAGATTAAGGTGTTTTGTTGTTCATGCTGTTGCCAGCGCCCAACCCCCCCCCTCCCCCTCTCTCTTTTTTTTTTTTTTTCTTCAAATTTTTTCTCTTTCAAATTTCTCATTTTGTCTTTTGATCTGTTGGTTCTGTTTTTCTTCTCTTCCTTTTCTCACTCATTCCCTGTTTTTGAATATGTCGGTGATATCCCTTCTGTAGGTTTTACTGGTGGAAATACTTATCATGGGTCTATTTGTGATCTGATCATTTGATTTAATAATGTTGCCCGCTTTATAATCATTTCTTGTTTTTTCTTATTCTTTATTATGACCTTACCAACAATTCTGAATAGACCACAAGGGAAAAGAAATTTAATAAATTTGGTTTCTTATTTAAATTTTATCATGGGACAGATATTTCCTGCTGACCTCCTGTAATCTGTTGACATCATTTATCACTATCTGCTAATGCATATTAATATATGGGTTTTTTCAAGTATTGAAGGTTTAAGAATTTACTTTATTTTCTTAATTTTTTACCCTTTTGTGTTGTGTGCATGCCATGAAGGGCATCCTCAAATCGTGCTAATTAAGTACCTGAAAGGTTTTTATATGTGCAGAAAATAAATGAAGAATTAGCATGTCAAGATTTAGTGGAAATAATTTGTCAGGATCTTGAAGTTCATTTAATGCAGCTAAGCCCTATTTGCTTTGTTGCTTACTTGATATTTGGCTATTTTGCAGCTATGATTATTCAGGATATGGGGCATCTTCTGGCAAGGTAAACATATTCTATAAGATCAATCATATGTAGTTTCTCAATTAAAATTCTCAAAAAGAAAGAAAGAAAGAGAGAAAAAGCACTTGTGTCAATAATTTAAATGGCTACATGTCCATTTGTCTTACGTACACATGGCTAATTCTATACCTGATCAGTTGTTACTTCTGGAATTTTAATAGCCATCTGAATTCAACACGTACTGTGACATAGAGGCTGTGTACAATTGTTTGAAGAAGGATTATGAAGTTAAGCAAGAAGATTTGATCTTGTATGGCCAATCTGTTGGAAGTGGACCTACTCTGCATTTAGCTTCTCGTTTACAGAGGTTGAGAGGAGTTGTTCTTCACAGTGCGATCCTTTCAGGCATACGGGTCTTGTATCCTGTGAAGATGACGTTTTGGTTTGACATTTACAAGGTAGTCACCGGTTCCTTCCATCTTTTGTACCTCTTTGTAATAATAAATTACTTCTTTTTTTCTTAATTGGAGGACTTTTCTATTATTTACAGAATATAGACAAAATACGGCTTGTCAATTGTCCAGTTCTGGTTATACATGTAAGTTACATGTCATTATTTGCAACTTATTCCCTTTGTTTCCATGGAACTTTTTCCATTCTTGTTAAGACTTGTTGTTTTCCCTAGTGAAGTTTGCATGTCACTCAATTAAGAAAAATAAAAACATAAACCTGTGATTACCAATTGCTTATTGCATGTTTATTTTCATGATGCCATGGCGTTGCTAGCATATTATACTGCCTGTATTTCTTAGCAAATATTAGTGTAAGATTGTGTTTGATGGTAAATGGCACCATAATTGGAGATAAAACCACTCTGGAGCTGGCAATAAGAAAATTTGATTTGATAATTAGCTAAACAAATCAGTCTCTGAGTTTGTAATGTTTTGGAATTTTGCTTTTTTATTATCAGTTTGAGGTAGTATAATGTTGTATTTGCTTATGCTGTGTTATAAGAATAAAACAGAAATGTAGTAAATCTATACAATTTCAGGAACCTCCATTGTCTGGCAGTGAAAAATCCTAGAAAGTTTTCTGCTCAATATTACATTACCAATTAACTTCAGTTCTGAAAACTTTAATAATCTAGAGTAGTTTCACATTGTTTAATGGCTGAAGGAAGTACGCTGAAGAATTTCATGTCACAAACATTGGAAACACAAAAGGAAAAAAGGAAGCACACTGGTAACTAAATAAGGAAGCCTTCTTAATTAGATTGTAAGTTTTAAATCTTTAATTGGCTTCTTGGAAGCAATCCTTCAATTTCATAGAAATTGTAAACCCTCATGTGAAGAAAATAATGCATGGTTATCAAACCAGATTTGCACATTGCTCAAATTAGTAGAAACTAGAATACTGAGGATCAAGCTTCTGTCATTTTCTTCCTATATCTGGCACATCCACAATTTCTCTCTGCTTATGTTTATGAGCATGGTTGTTATCATATGGTTGCTTGCATATACCTTTGGTATCAGACACCCCTTAATCGCAAATATATGCTCGTCTCATATGTGACTATTTACTCTACCATGATTCTAATTGGTTTCTGGTTGAATCTGTACATTTGCATTTTCATTGCTGATTTTTGTCATTAAACATTCCCAGGGAACAAATGATGACATTGTTGATTGGTCTCATGGGAAGCGCCTATGGGAACTTGCCAAGGAAAAGTACGACCCTTTATGGGTCAAAGGTGGTGGCCATTGCAACCTTGAAACTTATCCCGAGTATATCAAGCACTTGCGGAAGTTCATGAATGCAATGGAGAAAATATCCATTGCGAAACCAGCAAAGCAGCTCACTTCTAATCCAAGCATTGACATAAAACAGAACAAGTGCTTAAGATGGAAAAAGGCAGCAACTCAAGAGTAGTTCATTAATACAGATAGTTTCATCGCAAGAA
This sequence comes from Hevea brasiliensis, assembly GCF_030052815.1. NCBI lineage: Eukaryota > Viridiplantae > Streptophyta > Magnoliopsida > Malpighiales > Euphorbiaceae > Hevea > Hevea brasiliensis. The sequence goes on along the minus strand of NC_079509.1, from coordinate 25,428,190 downwards.
GAATCCATATCCAAGATTAAATCTGCTTGCTTTGTGGACTCGGCAATTAGCAGCAAGCATGTTACTGCCTGGTATGTTTCTACAGATAAGGAATTAATCGCAATTACACCTTGTATGTTTGATCCAAGTCCTGTTAAGATAAATTTTTTAGGCTGGGGAGCTTCTATATCTGTCTTTGAAAACGATGTTCCTAATGTTGTATTGGAAAGGTAACCCAAATGTGCTTGATCTGGGTTTCTTGTATAATTTAACAGAGTTGTTGTGTGTAAAATCTGTTTCAGAAAAGCAAATACATGATAGTTCCTTTTGTTTCTTTTGACCATTGGCCTTTTTCTTTCTGTGAGTCTTCAATACATTAAACTTCAAATTAGTCTGCCTTGTGCCTTCCCATTCCATTCAATCTTTAAGTTGCACTTCTAATATATGATCTATCCATGCCTTTGTGGCATATTACTTGTAAGTGCATACTTAGGATGATTTGGCATTCAGCAGTTCTTTTATTTTTCTGAGATGTAACCATGGATCAAGTGAAACTATATATATATATATATATAATACTAGAATTTAGTAGAATTTGAGGACCATGACAGTATGTTCTTGAATGAGAGCTTTTCGAAGTGAGGTATGGAAACATGCACGGCATGCCGTTGTAAATTATTGGGTTTCCTTCTTTTCTTTCAAATAAATAATAAAGCCGCTACTAAATAGAAAATAATAACTCAGCAGTATTGTCGTCATCTTTCAAGACTAAGATCTCGAGTTTGAGATCTCGAGTTTGAGTCTCAGTTTGAGTACAACTAATACACAACTTTGTTCTGATGTGGCTCGCAGTAGGGTGACATTGAACATTCCATCTAACCCTCAAATATCAATTTCAATCTTTCTGTCCAAGATAAGTACCTATTCTAAGATGGAAGTTAAGATCAGTAATGCCCAACCTAAACTAGGCAGGCTTTGTTCTCGTGGAACAATGCTAAGGCCCAAACAGATTTTATTATTATTGGCACTAGTAGTTTAATTGAGATTCGAACTGTATCTCATAATTTTAAAGAAAACAAAAGTCGTTAGTTATATTTTTTTTTTATTAAACTAATTGAAAATAAAGCAAATGATGGGAAAAATTTTATAATTGATGTTATCTAATTTGAAATTAAGATTAAGTTGTTTATATTAAATTAGTTGGGTAAATTGAGATTATTAAATACTTGAATAATATAAAAAAAATATAAAATCATATTTAGTCTCCACTTAATAAATTTTCAATTTTATTTAAAAATATATTTTTTAAAATAAATATACTAAATAATTAATTTCATTAGAGTATAAAAATTAAATAATATTTTTTTTTTATTAAAAAAATTAAAATAAAATAAAACTATAAAAAAATATTTAATCGATGTTAACTAATTTGAAATATGGGGTTGGGTTTAGTATAACATTAATATAATATTTTTAAATATCCAAATAATATTAACAAAGTAACAATGACCTCTTATTAATTTCATATCAACCAATCCCAAATTCTACCCTTCAATCAAACACATGTATTAAATTGGTCGGGTAAGTTGACATTATTACCATTTGTCATTTGAGATTCTAGGTGCTTATTCTCATTATTGTATCCACTTTTTGTTTTTCAACGTGAATGAACGGCCACTGACATAAAATTGGTAATTCAAAGAGGGATTTCATATGCCATTGGAATTTCATCACTTGATAGACTGTTTTCTTCTCATGTAGAAAATTAAAATTTTAAATTTTGATAATTTTTTTTTAAAGAATTTTTATATACAAAACTATACTTAATAACAGCTTTTAAATAATGTTTGGTATTTTAGCCTTCAAAATATTATTTTTTTTTATTTATATTGTCCGGTTATATAATGTTTATATTATTATGTAGAGATTTAGAGAGTGGTTCATAAAAAGTTAATATGATAATAACATTATTTTTATATTTTGCAGGTAATTCAATAATTATTTTTATTAAATATTTTTATTTTAAATCACTATATAAATAATTAATTAATAATAATTAATATATAATAGCTAATAGTTATTAAAATAGTTAATACTGCTAAATAAGTCATTAAAAAAGTCATTTGAAATTTTTTTTACATTATTTAGATGAAGGTAAAATAAAGTAAAATTTCTAAAATAAGATTTTTTATAATTTTAAACCTTTATAATTTTTTATTATTTAAGAGAAAATTAAAAATCTTGAATGTATTTAGAGGTTTTGAAGTAAAAATTATTCTCAAATTGGTGAGTTAAAAAATAAAAATTTTCAAAAGCTTAAAAAAAACTTTTACGTTGAAAATTATAAATTCTCTCAAACATATAAATTCAGAATTTTTTTTTTAACTTTAAAAAATCTATCATTACCTTTGACATTAGAATGTTAATGATTTTGAGAAGGATATGGATAAAACATTAAATTAATACTTAAAATGAAAGAATATCTTTTAATGGATAGAAGATTAATGGTTAAAAATTTTATCAGCTTTTTTTTTAATGTATAAAAATAATTATATTTATAAATATATTATTGAGCTCAGTTAAAAATGAGTTTTAAAATATTTGTTTAAGTTAAAGCTTTTTTGTACTTCTTTTAGTTTCCCAACTAAACAGCCCATTGTTTATTAGGTTAATCCATTCTGTGTCCTTTGTTAGTGGCCACAACATGGCACAGATGAATTCATGGAATATCCCAAAAATATCTTTTACAACTGATCTAAATCTAATGATTAAAATTTGAATATTTTAAGAGTTGAATTATACCACTTTGTTTATTGAAAAAGATGAATTTAACACATTTTAATTTTTTTATCTAATTTAATTTTTAAATTTTAATTTAAATTTAATTTAACTTAAAAATTAAAAAAATTAAAAAATTAAACTTCTTAATTTTATATTTAAATCAAGAAATTAAAAAATTTAATCCTAATATAAAAAATTAAACTTCTTAATTTTTTTATTAAAATTAAAAAAGTTTAGTTCATAAATTTTAATTTTTAAATTAAATTAAATTAAAAATTTTAAATTAATTTAAATAAAAAATTAATAATAGACTAAATTAAAATTTTCTAATAAATACAGGTGTTAAATTAAATATTTTGCCATTTTAAGAATAACTTATATTTGGTAATTAAGCGTCTATTTAGTAGTGTTAATAAAAGAAAAAATAATTTAAAAAATTTATTTTATTATTTTAATATTTTTCTCAACATTTACCTAAATAGTAATATCAAACCAATGTTTTTCTTTTTTTTTTTTTTCAAAAATTTAAACCTTTAAGCCACTCTACTCATCTAGTGCTATATAATCTAATTGTGATGCTAATTAGTCCCATATTTATTTTAATTTTTTTAATTTTAATTGAATTAAAATTCAATATTTCTCACTTTTAAAAATGATTTGTAAATCATTAAATTAAAGTTTATGATAATGCCTCAAATATCATTAATTAGATAGGTAATATTATAGTTAATAGAGATGTTTTAGCATATACTTCAGCAAAATTAATCAACCTAAGAATGTCATCACATTAAATAATTTAGTTATAAAAAATATATTTTTATTTAAAAAAAAGAAAATAAAACTTTTATTATAAATAAAAACAGTGAAAACAATTTAAAATTATTTTTAAATTTTAATTAAATTCTAAAAAATTAAACGATTAATTTTTTATTCAAAAAACTGACACATATAAATACGAATTCTATTTTTTTAAAAAATTTCAAATAACTACCTCAATTTTCACAATTAAATAAATCCTAAATATTTTGATATTTATATATTAAACTCTTATTTTTCAATTACGTGCTATTAAGCTCACAAATTTTTTAATTTTAAAGAAAAATTAAAAAACTTATTTAACAGTAAAATAAAAATTACAAATTTGCTAACAACAATTTGAAAAATATTAAAGAAAGAGTATTATTTTCCATGCTTAAATTAAAATAATTATTATGGGGAGAGAGTTGTTGACTTGGATATTTTGATAATCTTAAAAGTCACTTAAACTTGAATTTGATTAATATTTTTAAAATTTAAATTAATCTCAAATTTGATTATTATTATTTAAAAAATACTTAAATTTAATTAATTTTATATATTTTAATTAATAATTTACATAAAATTTATTTTTCATTAATAATTTATATTTTAAAAATTTAATAATTTTATAAAATATTTAAATTCTTTTTTATTTAAAATAAAATATAAAATTTATAAATATTATTATAAAAAATATATATTTTATATTTAATTAAATATTAGATATTTAACATGTAAAACTCAATTTCGTTATGGATACTATTTTTCAAATTAGAATCCATCCCAAACCCGATTATGTATTACCCACATCTATCCTATTCGGATTTGGTCGGGTTGAATATCTGCGAAAATTCGACTTATTGTTATCCTTAGTCTAGTTTTTTTTTTTTTTTTTTTTTTTTTTTCTCTTTTAAGTGTCCTACATACCTGAATTTATAGTAATAAACATAGATAATCAATTTGTTTGAATGATATAGTTATATTAGTGGACCACAAATTTCATGTTTAATTATATGAAGTTTCTAGAAAATAATGTTTGAAAGAAAAATATGATTTTTAAAAACATGAAATGGAGCTCTTATCTGCCTAAATATTATTAAATTAAAGACATAAGACAATAATTTTTTTTATCCTTTAAAGAAAAGCCATAGCCAGTTGTGAGTACTAAACCACCAACTTAGAGCAATTAATAATTCTCTTAACATATACAATTGCAATTGATTAGGAGATCTATTAGACTTGGATGCATGTAGAGAATCATAATAAACTATCAAATTTTATTAAAAAACATATATTAAATTTATTAATTATAAAAATATGAGATTTACTTTTTTAAAAAATACTTTTAATTATATAATTCTACAATAAGACTATAGTATTAGTTCATCAATGAATCTCAAATGCAAGTGCTAATTTTGAAACAATAAAAATAAAATATATTATAAACAAATTCTAAAAATGATTAATTAATCCAATTTTATTATTATTATTAAATAATATTACTAATTAATTTTTACACATCATATTAAATATACATTTCAATTCAATAGTTTATTAAAAAAAAAAAAGCTTTTCAATGAAATAATAATAAAGTATATTTGAATGCATTATATGATTGACACTAGCTATAGTACTTTGTAGCTATGCCAACATTTTCCAAATAAAGTGGAACAAAATATTTTCTTAGGAAGGGATTATAGCAATTTGATTAAGAAAATGATTGAGAGCATATCCACTTGGACTTGGGTAATTTTTTTTTTTTTTTTTTTTTTTTGCAAGATTTGGGTAAACTTTAATTGAAGCTTTCATTCTCAACTTTAAAAGTGGAGATTGAAAGTTTAGCATAAAATGCCTTAAAAAAAAAAAAAAGCCACCAAATTCTCAACTTTATGAAGCCCTTTTAACAAGTGAATCTCTAAGCCACATGGCTAGACCTCATTTCACCTAATAGACTTTACCCTATGAAAATTAATGGGCATTTAGATGCAAAATGATTTGTTACTTCCTTTTGGTATAATTTTTTGGCTTTCTTTTCCCTCCAATATATTTCTTAATTAATTTAAAGACAGCTTTGTTCCCACTGCTTGAGGGAAGTGGGTCCTTGTCTTCAGCTTTCTTTTTGTTATTTTTAAGGTTTTATGTTCTGTTCCTGTGGTTGGAACATGTAACAAAAGTTTTAAGATTTTTTGAAATATTTTTCCTTTCCCATATTATAAAGGGAGCTCTAAGCTTAATTAAGCTTCTTTGATCAACTTGGATGACTAATTCAATTTGCAATTGAATTTACTTTTAAATTTATTAATAAAAAAAAATTAAATTTTGAGATCAAATTATAAAAATATTATTTTTTTATAAATTCTTTAATTTTGATATTAATGATTTAATTAATCATAGAGATGAATTTAACAGAATGTAAGAAAATTGATATGTAATATCATTTTACAAGCAATTTAAAAAAAAAAAAAAAAGGCTTTGATTGAAATGTTCTGTGGTTGGGGGACAAAGAACCAACCTTATATTGAAATTTTTATATAGCATCTCTATTTAAAAGGAGATGCTTATATTAATATGACATTGTTTGACTGTTTGGTTAGTATATACCTGCTCTCCTAAAACAAAAGTTCAATATTAATACAAGGGCTTGGTGGGTCCTCTTATGATAAATTATATAATAAAACAATTATTTCATATTAGTATTTCATATGAAATGATAATTCAATAATAATTAGACATATATGTAAATATAGTAACTATTTTTGAAAAAATATTAGAAGATGGTTATAAATTTTTGAGTCCTACCCATACATATCACTCATGCATATATATTCATTCACTATTGGGTTATCATTTCATATAAGATATCCTATGTGAAATAACTCGGCTCATGACTCTACTCTCTTAAATACTTTATTTCATCTCTCATATATATATATATATATATATATATATATATATATATATATATATAAAAGCAAAGATGGAATGTGTCACGACCCAACCTATGGGCCGGACCGGCACTAGGACCTGGGCCAGCCTAAAGCCCCCGAGGCCCGTAGTAAGCCTTAACTATTCATTAACCCAACTCTAAGGCCCATTTGGGCCCAATATCAAGAAAACAAACGGACAGAGTCCGGCCATAAAATGGACTTTCCAACGGGGAGTTTTCGACTCACCCGACCTGTAAACACAATAAACAATCCATTGGGGAGCTCAGCTCACCCTCCACATACTCATCAACATAATAATAAATGGGAGCTCAGCTCCCTCATCCAATCCATCAAACAGACTTAAAATATTAAGTTTACAGGTCCAACATGAATATAATATTACAGACCAATTTCAAATAATTACTGCTAACACATGCGGAAATTCTAGGAGTAATTAAAATTACACAATATTGATAAACAACCTGCGAGGTAAAAAGGCAGGTTAACCCAGAACAAAATATCCTCCTGTGGCCTGTAAAAATTTTTGAACAGAAGTGAGCGTTCGACTCAGAGAGTAAAATATCAATCTTAACTATAATCTCTATAACTATCTCAAACTAATGCAACCTTTGTAGAGTGAAATGCAACATACACAACATTTTCACATCATAACATCAAAAGGTAATTTGGAGCACTCACACACCTGTAGTATCAATCATAACATATGGGAGCCGATCCTATCTGACTCTCTTAAATCCAACATGGTGCGGTAATTACTCAAGCTCGGACTTCCACTTAATAACCAAATCGAGGGTCCCAGCGAATTACTCAAGCCGTGACTACCCCTCGAAGGAACGGGTCCCAGCGAATTACTCAAGCCGTGACTACCCCGTCCTATCCATAGTCCACACCACATCACACGCACGCCAACGCACGCACACTGCTCCAAATTACCACAACAACATCCATGGTACATCAACAGTTATGAATGCAACATAAATCGTGCCTAGAGTTTAACTACATAAATATATGCATATAAGTGATGCATGGGCATGCTGAACATATAATAATATCGAAATTATAATTAAAATTAATATTTTACTCACAGACTTGACGACAAATTACTGTGGCGGCTGGGCGGAGGAAGAAGGCTGTCCCGGCTCACCTGACAATCATATTACATTTATTTAATACAAATGACTCAATACAAATCAAGAAAAGACCCAATACGTCCTAAGTCGTGCCGAAAATCCGGCAGAGTCTCCCCTATACCTAGGACCTACCCAACCTGCAAAAGGGCTCAAAACACACTTCTATATCCACAATCCATATATATACAACTCAATCACATCACACAGCCCCTCCTGGGCCCATCAAATCAATCATTCATCACAATATGTAAAATTTCAATTTAGTCCTTATAATTGATCATTTTTGCAAAAACTGCTCAAATAAGCTCTAAAAATTATAAAACTCTGCCCCGCTGTCCTTAGAAATATTACTAAGCTATTGCAAAAAGAATCGTAATTTTCTAAGCTACCACGAATATTTTATGGATTTTCAATCCTATTTAAGCACTAGAAAATTACGAAAAAGCAAGGTTCGGGTTTACCTCTGCCGATTCCGACTTCGGGAACGCGCTCGGGATGCCTGACAATGGTGGGGTAGCCAAAACCTCGATCCAATTCGGAGACTTTTCCGGTAGCTGGTCTGTCTGGCCGGAAATTCACAGATCCGGACAACTGTCGAATTTCCGCGAATTGAGGATACCTACACGAAGCCCAATAATAATATATAAAAAATCAGGGGTGTTACATTCTTCCCCCCTTACAGAAAATTCGTCCTCGAATTTTACACAAGGCAGAATAAATCACATGATTATGCATTGAACAAGTAAGGGTACTTGCTACGCATGTCCCGCTCTGACTCCCAGGTGCACTCTTCCACTGACTGACTCCTCCACAAAACCTTAACCATAGGGATCTGTTTGGATCTCAGCTGTCTCACTTGGTAGTCCACTATGGCTACTGTCGCTCCTCAAATGTCAAGTTCTCTTTTAGCTCTATCACATCCTTGCAAAGACATGAGAAGGATCAGAATGTATTTCTGAGCATGGAGATGTGAAACACGGATGAACGTGAGAAAGGTTGGGTGGTAGCTCCAACCGGTAGGCAATCGCTCCACTCTATCAGTAACCTCAAAAGGTCCAATATCTTTGAGGTGCCAACTTGCCCTTTTCCAAATCTCATGACTCCCTTCATTGGAGAAACCTTCAGAATACATAGTCGCCCATCGCAAACTCCACATCCCTCGTCTGGGTCCGTGCATAACTCTTCTGCCTACTGAAAGTTGTTTTCAGTCGTTCCCTGATTAAAGGAACTACCTCTGAAGTGTACTGCACTAGGTCTACATCATGCACCTTCGCTTCCCCCATTTCCGTCCAACACAGAGGAGACCTACACTTTCTTCCATATAGTGCCTCATAGGGTGGCATCCCTATGCTGGAGTGATAACTGTTGTAGGCAAACTCCACCAAAGCTAGCTGCTCATCCCATTGACCTCCAAAATCCAAAACACTCATGCGAAGCATGTCTTCCAGTGTTTGGATTGTCCTTTCGGACTGTCCGTGCATGCGAGGGTGGAAAGCCGTCATGAAGTTCAATCAGGTGCCAAGTGCCTCCTGCAACTTTCTCCAAAACCGAGAAGTGAACTGGGGCCCTCTGTCAGATATTATGGAAGCCGGAACTCCATGCAATCTGACTATTTCTCGAATGTAGAGCCAGGCATACTGTGCCACAGAATATGTAGTCTTCACAGGCAAGAAGTGAGCTGATTGGTTAGGCGGTCTACAATTACCCATATCGAATCATATCCTTGCGTGGTACGAGGCAGCCCAGTCACAAAATCCATAGAAATCATTTCCCACTCCCATTCTGGGATAGGGAGCTCTTGCAACTTTCCTGACGGTCTCTCGTGTTCAAACTTCACCTTCTGACAAGTCAAGCACTTGGACACAAAGTCTGCTATGTCTCTCTTCATGCCATTCCACCAATAGCTATCTTTCACATCATGGTACATCTTGGTGGAACTTGGGTGGACATTGTACAGTGTATAGTGTGCCTCTCGCATGATTTCATCTCTGAGATTGTCTACATCTGGCACACATATCCTAGAACCTTGCACTAGGGTACCATCATTGGCAAATCCAAACTCACCACCTTCACCTTGCTGTACTCTTTCTATGATCTTCATTAATTGTTGGTCTCTGTGTTGGGAAACTCTAACTCTATCTCGCAAGTCCGCCTCACCAAAAACGAGCCAACAAGACCCCTCATCTGAAAGATCTAGGATTAAACCTTGATCCATCAACTCATGTACTTCCCGATTAACGGTCTCTTCTCTGTGAAATGTGCCAAGCGCGTAAGATTTTTACGCTTAAAGCATCTGCTACTACATTGGCCTTCCCAGGGTGGTAATGGATGGGGCACTCATAGTCTTCAAGAAGCTCCATCCATCTCCTCTGTCTCAAGTGTAAATACCTCTGTTGGAAGATGTACTTCAAACTCTTATGGTCGGTGTATATCTCGCACACTTCACCATACAGTAGTGTCTCCAGATTTTTAGTGCGAAGACTACACCGCCATTTCCAAATCATGGGTGGGATAGTTACGCTCATGCCTCTTCACCGCCTTGAAGCATAAGCCACTACTTTTCCATTCCGCATCAAAACACACCTAGGCCAACTCTGGTGGCGTCAAAGTACACGGTGTATCCTTCACCGATCATAGGTAGTGTTAACACAGGGGCAGTGGTTAGACACTCCTTATCCTCATCATTATAACTGACTCTATCGAGCTCTCTTCCTGTCCTTTGCATCTTATCCACTTCCCTTTTCCTATTTTTGGTATTGTTGGTATCATTTCAACTCATGTACTTATTCCTTAATTTTAGTCCTATCTCATCCTTACACCTTTTCCTTCAAAGATGTTTATCCCATCATCAACTTTAACTTTCTTTTTATGTCGTAGTGTTATTTTTAATACTTGTTTAATTACTTCAATAATTCTAACCCTAGTATTTACTTCTACAATCTAATTCTTCACCTTATGTAACACTTTTAATTACCCATTTAAATTTTTTTTTTTTTCTTGTATCCCCTTTTTTCCAACTTAACTATCGTAACATTATCATTCCCTATCACCTTAGTAGGAAATTGCTTATCCTGGATGAATATGAGCCCCATAAACTATAAGTTCCATCCGAACTAACACTACTGTAGGAAATATGTGTCATGCCTTAATTCCAAACAAGATACTTCACGTGTTCATTCTCCTTACTATAATCATATATACCGCCCATAGCTTTCTAAACTTCAACCTCAAATTACCCATCAAGAACAATTTCATCTATTGAATCTCAACCATAAAAAGATTTCCTCCTCATAGTTTAAAATAATTGCAAGCCTTAGTAGCTAACTCAATTTAACTCCTATCATTACTGTCATTCCTTTCATACTTAATACTAGGTATGCACTTACTGTCATTCTCATATCAGAAATTATGTATGAATTTGTGCCTACTAAACTCTCAATAACTAGGTCTCCTTGACTCAGTTTCTGTTCCTTATATAACCTTCTAGAACCAAAAGCACAAGCTAAACTTGAAAAGAAAGAAAAATATCCTCTTATATTCAACTACACCCGATTGTCATATTATAACGTTTCACCTAAGTTTCTTGGTCTTTCTCTCCAAATTTCATCATCTCCTAGCACAATTATGCTCTACCTATAAGGTATCATCTGCATGAACCCTTTACCGTACCATTTTCCTTCTTGACATAATATTTTATAATTTATTAACTTTACTTATACTCGACCTATGATTCATATCTATCATCATTTTTATTGTGCCCTTAACTTTTGTTGATTCCTGAAAGATTTCTCTCACTAATAAATTCTTCCAACACTAATTCCACCCTTATCTATGGTCATTAATTTGATCCTTGAACTTTCTAGTGATTTATAACCACCCAAACTTGTCTTTTTTTTTTTTATGGGTTGTTACATTCTTCCCCCCTTAAGAAAAATTCGTCCTCGAATTTTCGAAGAAACAAGAGATATGGAAAAGAAGATTATCGGAACAAGTGAAATCATTACTCCTCCAGCTATGCAGGGATTGGTAAAACATTTATTCTTCAAACTCTTGTAACTATTCATTGACCATTTTTCTGACATTTCAAGTATTCGCTACACCTCACTGTTCTTAACTTGATATCTCATAACCTCAATCAACTTTGGGGCTTACCCCACTTTTATTACGCCCTAACGTGTCTCTTGGTGACTTCAGTCCTCACTCCTTTGTTTCAATAATCTCTTTTTCCCCAACGACATAACTTATGTTCCTTATTCTATGGTATCCTATGAGTAGCTTTCCTATAGCACCTAATCTAGGCATCTTGTTCGAAATCTTTACTTGTCTTATGACCTTAATAGCCAACACC